>NC_091294.1:25901445-25943945 GCF_038502225.1 Cherax quadricarinatus | reverse complement strand
TTCCCATCTTTCTTCATCCGAGATTGCAGACTCAAGGCACAAGCTATCCTCAACAAACCGCCCATGGAACAACCCCCTAAGCAGTTCATAGTGCTCCCATGTGGTGATGTTGCCACGAATACTCGCCGGGCACTTGCTAAGTAACATCAACGTTTCCACCATAAACACATCATCTATCAAATACCTCACTACGAAACGCAGCCCCACACCTCTAACTTCTACAGCAGGCGTCTACACTATCCCCTGTGGATTCTGTCCCAAGAAATATGTAGGCGAGACAGGCAGAGATCTTGCAGTCCGCCTGTATGAGCATCGAAATGCCTCTAACAGAGACGACGTTTGGTACGCGTGTCCTCCACAGAGACTCCACAGGGCATTTGATGAACTGGAATGAGGCACAACTCGTTCTCACCGAACCAGACCTCAGACGCCGACGGTGCCTAGAAGCCTCACTAATCGCCGTCACCGACACTATAGAACGTAACACTGGAAACTACAAAATTTCAAAAACATTGGCATACATGATACTTAAGCACCACCAACCCAACAACACAGGAGTCACATGATTTCATCGTCTACCCGTCCTCATCCCAACATGACATTCTTCAGGTCACCATGTGTCACTCACACCTCACTCTCCGCCTATATATATAATGTCTTTCTACCTCTGTATGTTAGAAGTGATCAAGGTCCCAGGACCGAAACGTTTTCTAATAAATATGTCATAGTGTTTGCTTACGTGTCTTTTTAAACCATATATTATCGTACCCACGAGCAAGTGGTATTGATCAATTTCAACACCGCGACTAGTCAATAATACAATAATATAAAATACTGCTCACTGTACAAGTACACCAAACAGGGAGTAGAATGAAATTAGCCTAGAGTCATCCACACCATCGTATGTCCTTGGGTAGCGAGTACAACATCCAGTTCTGCTGGATGCTCTACTCTTAAGGATTGTGTGGGTCCGTGGATTAAGGTGTCATGAGTTTTCGACCACCATGAGACAGACCAAAGCAGCATGGGTTCGAGTCCTTTAACTCATCTGAGTGAGGTTTGCAGTCTTTGGCCACCACCTACGGTCCTCTTTGTCTTTCACCAATCTTCATGACTTTGCATTTAAAATAAATAAATTCCAGGAACCAGTTGCTGGACCAGACTTGCAGCCTGTCCAGGCTCATTTGTAGTCCTGCCCCATCGTTATCGGATTTGATTCTCCTCATTAACTTCACATCATCTACGAACAGGGATACTTCTGAGTCTGTTTCTTCCGTCATCTCATTCATATATACCAAGAGCAGCACTGGTCCTAGGACTGACCCCTGTGGAACCCTGCTCGTCACAGGCGCCCATTCTGACACCTCGTCACGTATCATGACTCGTTGTTGCCTCCGTGTCAGAAATTCTCTGATCCATTGCAGTGCCTTTTCTGTTATGCATGCCTGATTCTCAAACTTTTGCACTAATCTCTTGTGAGAAACTGTGTCAAAGGCCTTCTTGCAGTCCAAGAAAATGCAATCTATCAACCACTCTCTCTCATGTCTTCTGTTACCTTGTCACAAATCTCCATTAGGTTTGTGACACAGGATTTCCTTTCCTGAAACCGTGCTGGTTGCCATTTACATGCTTGTTCCTTTCTAGGTGCTCCACCACTCTCCTTTTGATAATCTTATCCATGACTTTGCATACTATACTTGTCAGTGACACTGGTCTGTAGTTTACTGCCTCATGTCTGTCTCCTTTCTTAAAAATTATTACTACATTTGGCATCTTCCATTCCTCAGGTAGTTGCCCAGTTTTAATGGATGTGTTGAAGATTTTTGTAAGTGGCACACACAGCATCTCTACTCCCTCTCTAAGGACCCACGGAGAGATGCTGTCTGGTCCCACCCCCTTTGAGGTATCAAGTTCATATAGCTTCTTCACCTCTTCCTCCTCACTTGTGTGTATCTCATCCAGTACTTGTTGGTATATCTCTAGTTGGTGTACCCCCCTATTTTGACTTCCCGGAGTCCTTTCAGTCTCTACTGTAAATACTTCTTTAAAAGCAACACTGGTCCCACGGTGGCCCATGGCCTGGTGGCAAAGCCTCTCGCTTAACACGGTGAGGGGTCCGGGTTCGATTCCCGACAAAGGTTGGAAACATTGGGCGTGTTTCCTTACACAGGTTGCCACAACCATGTTCACCCATCAGTAATAACGGGTACCTGGGTGTTAGTCGACTGGTGCGGGTCACATCCTCGGAGAAAAGTGACCTAATTTGCCGGAAATGCTCTGCATAACAGGCGGCTTTCTACTGAGTAATGTGTTACTGATGTCAGCTAGGCTTGTATACCTTGTACCTGTACTTGTAGAAATAAAGATATTATTATTATCTCAGTTTGAGCTCCTCACATACTTCTTGGTCGTTTCTTGTGAGCCCCTTACCTTCCTACCTCAACCTGATTACCTGGTCCTGACTATTGTTTTACACCAGATGTACCTATGCAAAAGCTTCTGGTCAGACTTGATTTTCGATGCTATGTCGTTTTTGTACTGTCGATGTGCCTCCCTCCATATCTGTGCATATTTGTTTCGACTGATCTCTTTATTTTCCTTGGTCCTTTGTCTTCCGTACTTTTTACGTTCTCAGCGCACTTAGTTTTTGCCTCCCTACACCTTTGGGTGAACCAAGGGCTCGTTCTGGTCTTCCCATTATTTATGTTGGCCTTGGGAACAAACCTCTCCTCTGCCTCCTGGAATTTTGTTGTCACATAGTCCATCATTTTGTTAAATGATTTTCTTACTAATTCTCTTTTCCACTGAACCTCTTGCAAGAAATTCTTCATACCTGTGTAGCCCCTCTTTCGTAGTTTGGCTTTTCCCATCCTACTCCTGTTACCCTCTCCACTTGTAACTCTATTATGCATTCAGAGTTCGGAATCACGTGATCACTAGCTCCGAGGGGCCTTTCATTTGTTATGTCCTCGATGTCCAAACTACCCAAGGCTGGTTCATTCTTTCTCTCTGGTAGTACCCCTAACATGTTGATGCATGAGGTTTTCCAGTACCACATCCATCATCTTGGTTCTCCATATTTCAGGACCCCCATGTGGCTCCAGGTTTTCCCAGTCAATCTCCTTGTGATTGAAATCGCCCATAACTAGTAACTTTGCTCTATCTGTGTGAGCTCTTCTGACCACATCAGCTAGTGTGTCCACCATTGCTCTGTTGCTCTCTTCATATTCTTATCTTGGCCTCCTGCAGTTTTGTGGTGGGTTGTACATCACTGCAAATACCACTTAAGGGCCCCCAGACTGAATTGTTCCTAATATGTAGTCCATTTCCCATTCTGTCCATTCCTTTCATTTCCTCAAATCCTCACCAGTTTTTAATGAGCAGCGCAACTCGTCCTTCCCCTCTGCTCCCTCTGTCTTTCCTCAGGATCTGATATCCGGGTGGAAAGATTGCGTCTGTTATCATTCCAGTGAGTTTCGTTTCTGTGATTGCTATGGTGTCCTTGATTCTTTCATACCACTCCTCACATCTATTTGTTATTCCATCCGTGTTCATATACCGAGCCTTCAACTTTTCTAAAACTGTGGTCTGGGGAGAACTTTGGGGTTGGGGAAGCGGGAGTCCTGGTGAGGAACTATGCGGGGGGGGGGGGGTTGCTGTGAAGGTGAAGTTTATGATAATGGGGTGGAGTTGGAGGGGTTGGTACGGTGTGTGGGTTTTGAGTTAGATTGTTTGGTTACACTGGGGTTATCGGGGTTGGGGTACTTCTGTAGGTGGTTGTGAGGGAGGTTGTATTTGCTCTTCCTCCTGAGTCTGGGTTCTCCTGCCCATCTCCGTCTTTGCTTCTCTTTCGTCCTTGCGTGCGTGTGTACTCACCTATTTGTACTCACCTATTTGTGGGGGCAGAGGTCGCTACATAGGTCCTGGCCCCGCCTCTTCACTGATCGCTACAAGGTCCTCTCTCTCCCTGCTCCAGCTCCATGAGCTTTATCATACCTCGTCTTAAAACTATGTATGGCTGCTGCCTCCACTACATCACTTGTCAGACTATTCCACTTCCTAACAACTCCATGACTAATGAAATACATCCTGGTTTACAACAGCCTCTGCTTATGCCGACCCTCAAGGTGCCTGCTGGTCCCTGGTCCCGTGTTTGTTGAGAAGTACAACTGTTAATGGGGTGAGAGATTTTTCCTTATGCGTTGTATTCGGTATTATAAATTGTCTCTCATTTCATTGATTAAACACGAGTGTACATTTCCTGAAGAAAGTAAATCTTCCTCTAATAATTCCATTAAGTAATGATAATGTAATCTCTAAGCCAAGCTAGCAGGTTACCTTTCATCTGAAGAACAAGAATAAGTATAACACACATTACTTGTAACTCTTTTTTATATCATTCGAGAAGTGTATATTTATGTGCACTTAAAGACTAATACACTTGTCTTGAAACAAGAAGGTTATTATCCAGGAAATTGCCATCTAGAAAACTGCTTTCATTGTTTAAAAAATATTGTGGGTTCAGATGACTGTATTGTCAAGTTAGGTTGTCTGAGTACCGCGGCTGGTTATCACAGTGTCGTTGGCTGCTTCTCTCTTGGTTTTAAAAATGGGAACATTTATGTGGTCCCTGGAGCTATACCTTGACAACTAGTTTTCACTAGCGACGAATTTCCACATCATCGGCACAGCCCGCCTCGTGAAGTGTACCCATAATGAGTAGTTTTATGGTATTGACCTGACCTGACACCATTATCCTACAACCATACCGTGATACTTCATTAGTACCATTGATTGTACCTAGAACTAAATTGTGTCACTTAACAATACAGTATTACCATTAAGCTGCTAAATTAAAGACTTGTGAGTTACTGTAATAATGTTAGGTAAAAGGACATAAGTGCAACTTCTTCTTTTCTTTCAACGCACCGGCAGTATCCCACCGAGGCAGGGTGACCCAAAAGTTTCTCTTTTTAAATTTAGTAATATATACAGTAGAATGGGTTACTAGCCTCTAGCCCCTGCCATTTTAGTCGCCTCTTGCGACATGCAGGACTTACAGAGTAAAATTCTGCTTCACTTCCCCATAGAGATAAAAGGAAATAAACAAGAACAAGAACTAGTAAGAAGATAGAAGAAACTCCAGAGGTATTTGTATATATCTGCTTGTACATGTATGTGTAGTGTGACCTAAGTGTAAGTAGAAGTAGCATGACGTACCTGAAATCTTATATATTTAAGACAGAAAAAAGACACCAGCAAGCCTACCATCATGTAAAACAATTACAGGCTTCTGTTTTACACCTAGTTGGCAGGACGGTAGTACCTCCCTGGGTGGTTGCTGTCTACCAACCTACTACCACAGGACGGTAGTACCTCCCTGGGTGGTTGCTGTCTACCAACCTACTACCACAGGACGGTAGTACCTCCCTGGGTGGTTGTTGTCTACCAACCTACTACCACAGGACGGTAGTACCTCCCAGGGTGGTTGTTGTCTACCAACCTACTACCACAGGACGGTAGTACCTCCCTGGGTGGTTGTTGTCTACCAACCTACTACCACAGGACGGTAGTACCTCCCTGGGTGGTTGTTGTCTACCAACCTACTACCACAGGACGGTAGTACCTCCCTGGGTGGTTGTTGTCTACCAACCTACTACCACAGGACGGTAGTACCTCCCTGGGTGGTTGCTGTCTACCAACCTACTACCACAGGACGGTAGTACCTCCCTGGGTGGTTGTTGTCTACCAACCTACTACCACAGGACGGTAGTACCTCCCTGGGTGGTTGTTGTCTACCAACCTACTACCACAGGACGGTAGTACCTCCCTGGGTGGTTGCTGTCTACCAACCTACTACCACAGGACGGTAGTGCCTCCCTGGGTGGTTGTTGTCTACCACCCTACTACCACAGGACGGTAGTACCTCCCTGGGTGGTTGCTGTCTACCAACCTACTACCACAGGACGGTAGTACCTCCCTGGGTGGTTGTTGTCTACCAACCTACTACCACAGGATGGTAGTACCTCCCTGGGTGGTTGCTGTCTACCAACCTACTACCACAGGATGGTAGTACCTCCCTGGGTGGTTGTTGTCTACCAACCTACTACCACAGGACGGCAGTACCTCCCTGGGTGGTGGTTGTCTACCAACCTACTACCACAGGACGGCAGTACCTCCCTGGGTGGTTGTTGTCTACCAACCTACTACCACAGGACGGTAGTACCTCCCTGGGTGGTTGTTGTCTACCAACCTACTACCACAGGACGGTAGTACCTCCCTGGGTGGTTGCTGTCTACCAACCTACTACCACAGGACGGTAGTACCTCCCTGGGTGGTTGTTGTCTACCAACCTACTACCACAGGACGGTAGTACCTCCCTGGGTGGTTGTTGTCTACCAACCTACTACCACAGGATGGTAGTACCTCCCTGGGTGGTTGCTGTCTACCAACCTACTACAACAGGATGGTAGTACCTCCCTGGGTGGTTGCTGTCTACCAACCTACTACCACAGGACGGTAGTACCTCCCTGGTTGGTTGCTGTCTACCAACCTACTACCACAGGATGGTAGTACCTCCCTGGGTGGTTGATGTCTACCAACCTACTACCACAGGACGGCAGTAAGTCCCTGGATGGTTGCTGTCTACCAACCTACTACCACAGGACGGTAGTACCTCCCTGGGTGGTTCCTGTCTACCAACCTACTACCACAGGACGGTAGTACCTCCCTGGGTGGTTGCTGTCTACCAACCTACTACCACAGGACGGTAGTGCCTCCCTGGGTGGTTGTTGTCTACCAACCTACTACCACAGGATGGTAGTGCCTCCCTGGGTGGTTGTTGTCTACCAACCTACTACCACAGGACGGTAGTACCTCCCTGCGTGGTTGCTGTCTACCAACCTACTACCACAGGATGGTAGTGCCTCCCTGGGTGGTTGTTGTCTACCAACCTACTACCACAGGACGGCAGTACCTCCCTGGGTGGTTGTTGTCTACCAACCTACTACCACAGGATGGTAGTACCTCCCTTGGTGGTTGTTGTTTACCAACTTACTACCACAGGACGGTAGTACCTCCCTGGGTGGTTGTTGTCTACCAACCTACTACCACAGGACGGTAGTACCTCCCTGGGTAGTTGCCTACCAACCTACTACCACAGGACGGTAGTACCTCCCTGGGTGGTTGTCTACCAACCTACTACCACAGGACGGTAGTACCTCCCTGGGTGGTTGTTGTCTACCAACCTACTACCACAGGACGGTAGTACCTCCCTGGGTGGTTGTTGTCTACCAACCTACTACCACAGGACGGTAGTACCTCCCTGGGTGGTTGTCTACCAACCTACTACCACAGGACGGTAGTACCTCCCTGGGTAGTTGCTGTCTACCAACCTACTACCACAGGACGGTAGTACCTCCCTGGGTGGTTGTTGTCTACCAACCTACTACCACAGGACGGTAGTACCTCCCTGGGTGGTTGCTGTCTACCAACCTACTACCACAGGATGGTAGTACCTCCCTGGGTGGTTGTTGTCTACCAACCTACTACCACAGGACGGTAGTACCTCCCTGGGTGGTTGCTGTCTACCAACCTACTACCACAGGACGGTAGTACCTCCCTGGGTGGTTGCTGTCTACCAACCTACTACCACAGGATGGTAGTACCTCCCTGGGTGGTTGCTGTCTACCAACCTACTACCACAGGACGGTAGTACCTCCCTGGGTGGTTGTCTACCAACCTACTACCACAGGACGGTAGTACCTCCCTGGGTGGTTGTTGTCTACCAACCTACTACCACAGGACGGTAGTACCTCCCTGGGTGGTTGTTGTCTACCAACCTACTACCACAGGACGGTAGTACCTCCCTGGGTGGTTGTCTACCAACCTACTACCACAGGACGGTAGTACCTCCCTGGGTAGTTGCTGTCTACCAACCTACTACCACAGGACGGTAGTACCTCCCTGGGTGGTTGTTGTCTACCAACCTACTACCACAGGACGGTAGTACCTCCCTGGGTGGTTGCTGTCTACCAACCTACTACCACAGGACGGTAGTACCTCCCTGGGTGGTTGTTGTCTACCAACCTACTACCACAGGACGGTAATACCTCCCTGGGTGGTTGCTGTCTACCAACCTACTACCACAGGACGGTAGTACCTCCCTGGGTGGTTGCTGTCTACCAACCTACTACCACAGGATGGTAGTACCTCCCTGGGTGGTTGCTGTCTACCAACCTACTACCACAGGACGGTAGTACCTCCCTGGGTGGTTGTTGTCTACCAACCTACTACCACAGGACGGTAGTACCTCCCTGGGTGGTTGCTGTCTACCAACCTACTACCACAGGACGGTAGTACCTCCCTGGGTGGTTGTTGTCTACCAACCTACTACCACAGGACGGTAGTACCTCCCTGGGTGGTTGTTGTCTACCAACCTACTACCACAGGACGGTAGTACCTCCCTGGGTGGTTGCTGTCTACCAACCTACTACCACAGGACGGTAGTACCTCCCTGGGTGGTTGTTGTCTACCAACCTACTACCACAGGACGGTAGTACCTCCCTGGGTGGTTGCTGTCTACCAACCTACTACCACAGGACGGTAGTACCTCCCTGGGTGGTTGTTGTCTACCAACCTACTACCACAGGACGGTAGTGCCTCCCTGGGTGGTTGCTGTCTACCAACCTACTACCACAGGACGGTAGTACCTCCCTGGGTGGTTGCTGTCTACCAACCTACTACCACAGGATGGTAGTACCTCCCTGGGTGGTTGTTGTCTACCAACCTACTACCACAGGACGGTAGTACCTCCCTGGGTGGTTGTTGTCTACCAACCTACTACCACAGGACGGTAGTACCTCCCTGGGTGGTTGCTGTCTACCAACCTACTACCACAGGACGGTAGTACCTCCCTGGGTGGTTGTTGTCTACCAACCTACTACCACAGGACGGTAGTACCTCCCTGGGTGGTTGTTGTCTACCAACCTACTACCACAGGACGGTAGTACCTCCCTGGGTGGTTGTTGTCTACCAACCTACTACCACAGGATGGTAGTACCTCCCTGGGTGGTTGCTGTCTACCAACCTACTACCACAGGACGGTAGTACCTCCCTGGGTGGTTGCTGTCTACCAACCTACTACCACAGGACGGTAGTACCTCCCTGGGTGGTTGTTGTCTACCAACCTACTACCACAGGACGGTAGTACCTCCCTGGGTGGTTGTTGTCTACCAACCTACTACCACAGGACGGTAGTACCTCCCTGGGTGGTTGCTGTCTACCAACCTACTACCACAGGACGGTAGTACCTCCCTGGGTGGTTGCTGTCTACCAACCTACTACCACAGGACGGTAGTACCTCCCTGGGTGGTTGTTGTCTACCAACCTACTACCACAGGACGGTAGTACCTCCCTGGGTGGTTGTTGTCTACCAACTTACTACCACAGGACGGTAGTACCTCCCTGGGTGGTTGTTGTCTACCAACCTACTACCACAGGACGGTAGTACCTCCCTGGGTGGTTGTTGTCTACCAACCTACTACCACAGGACGGTAGTACCTCCCTGGGTGGTTGTCTACCAACCTACTACCACAGGACGGTAGTACCTCCCTGGGTGGTTGTTGTCTACCAACCTACTACCACAGGACGGTAGTACCTCCCTGGGTGGTTGTTGTCTACCAACCTACTACCACAGGACGGTAGTACCTCCCTGGGTGGTTGCTGTCTACCAACCTACTACCACAGGACGGTAGTACCTCCCTGGGTGGTTGTTGTCTACCAACCTACTACCACAGGACGGTAATACCTCCCTGGGTGGTTGCTGTCTACCAACCTACTACCACAGGACGGTAGTACCTCCCTGGGTGGTTGCTGTCTACCAACCTACTACCACAGGATGGTAGTACCTCCCTGGGTGGTTGCTGTCTACCAACCTACTACCACAGGACGGTAGTACCTCCCTGGGTGGTTGTTGTCTACCAACCTACTACCACAGGACGGTAGTACCTCCCTGGGTGGTTGTTGTCTACCAACCTACTACCACAGGACGGTAGTACCTCCCTGGGTGGTTGTTGTCTACCAACCTACTACCACAGGACGGTAGTACCTCCCTGGGTGGTTGTTGTCTACCAACCTACTACCACAGGACGGTAGTACCTCCCTGGGTGGTTGCTGTCTACCAACCTACTACCACAGGACGGTAGTACCTCCCTGGGTGGTTGTTGTCTACCAACCTACTACCACAGGACGGTAGTACCTCCCTGGGTGGTTGTTGTCTACCAACCTACTACCACAGGACGGTAGTACCTCCCTGGGTGGTTGTTGTCTACCAACCTACTACCACAGGACGGTAGTACCTCCCTGGGTGGTTGCTGTCTACCAACCTACTACCACAGGACGGTAGTACCTCCCTGGGTGGTTGTTGTCTACCAACCTACTACCACAGGACGGTAGTACCTCCCTGGGTGGTTGCTGTCTACCAACCTACTACCACAGGACGGTAGTACCTCCCTGGGTGGTTGCTGTCTACCAACCTACTACCACAGGATGGTAGTACCTCCCTGGGTGGTTGCTGTCTACCAACCTACTACCACAGGACGGTAGTACCTCCCTGGGTGGTTGCTGTCTACCAACCTACTACCACAGGATGGTAGTACCTCCCTGGGTGGTTGCTGTCTACCAACCTACTACCACAGGACGGTAGTACCTCCCTGGGTGGTTGCTGTCTACCAACCTACTACCACAGGACGGTAGTACCTCCCTGGGTGGTTGTTGTCTACCAACCTACTACCACAGGACGGTAGTACCTCCCTGGGTGGTTGCTGTCTACCAACCTACTACCACAGGACGGTAGTACCTCCCTGGGTGGTTGTTGTCTACCAACCTACTACCACAGGATGGTAGTACCTCCCTGGGTGGTTGTTGTCTACCAACCTACTACCACAGGACGGTAGTACCTCCCTGGGTGGTTGTTGTCTACCAACCTACTACCACAGGATGGTAGTACCTCCCTGGGTGGTTGTTGTCTACCAACCTACTACCACAGGACGGTAGTACCTCCCTGGGTGGTTGCTGTCTACCAACCTACTACCACAGGATGGTAGTACCTCCCTGGGTGGTTGCTGTCTACCAACCTACTACCACAGGACGGTAGTACCTCCCTGGGTGGTTGCTGTCTACCAACCTACTACCACAGGACGGTAGTACCTCCCTGGGTGGTTGTTGTCTACCAACCTACTACCACAGGACGGTAGTAAGTCCCTGGGTGGTTGCTGTCTACCAACCTACTACCACAGGACGGTAGTACCTCCCTGGGTGGTTGTTGTCTACCAACCTACTACCACAGGACGGTAGTACCTCCCTGGGTGGTTGTTGTCTACCAACCTACTACCACAGGACGGTAGTACCTCCCTGGGTGGTTGTTGTCTACCAACCTACTACCACAGGATGGTAGTGCCTCCCTGGGTGGTTGTTGTCTACCAACCTACTACCACAGGACGGAAGTACCTCCCTGGGTGGTTGTTGTCTACCAACCTACTACCACAGGATGGTAGTGCCTCCCTGGGTGGTTGTTGTCTACCAACCTACTACCACAGGACGGTAGTACCTCCCTGGGTGGTTGTTGTCTACCAACCTACTACCACAGGATGGTAGTACCTCCCTGGGTGGTTGTTGTCTACCAACCTACTACCACAGGACGGTAGTACCTCCCTGGGTGGTTGTTGTCTACCAACCTACTACCACAGGACGGTAGTACCTCCCTGGGTGGTTGCTGTCTACCAACCTACTACCACAGGACGGTAGTACCTCCCTGGGTGGTTGTCTACCAACCTACTACCACAGGACGGTAGTACCTCCCTGGGTGGTTGTTGTCTACCAACCTACTACCACAGGACGGTAGTACCTCCCTGGGTGGTTGTTGTCTACCAACCTACTACCACAGGACGGTACTACCTACCTGGGTGGTTGTGGCTACCAACCTACTACCACAGGACGGTAGTACCTCCCTGGGTGGTTGCTGTCTACCAACCTACTACCACAGGACGGTAGTACCTCCCTGGGTGGTTGTTGTCTACCAACCTACTACCACAGGACGGTAGTACCTCCCTGGGTGGTTGCTGTCTACCAACCTACTACCACAGGATGGTAGTACCTCCCTGGGTGGTTGTTGTCTACCAACCTACTACCACAGGACGGTAGTACCTCCCTGGGTGGTTGTTGTCTACCAACCTCCTACCACAGGACGGTAGTACCTCCCTGGGTGGTTGCTGTCTACCAACCTACTACCACAGGATGGTAGTACCTCCCTGGGTGGTTGCTGTCTACCAACCTACTACCACAGGACGGTAGTACCTCCCTGGGTGGTTGTTGTCTACCAACCTACTACCACAGGACGGTAGTACCTCCCTGGGTGGTTGTTGTCTACCAACCTACTACCACAGGACGGTAGTACCTCCCTGGGTGGTTGTTGTCTACCAACCTACTACCACAGGACGGTAGTACCTCCCTGGGTGGTTGTTGTCTACCAACCTACTACCACAGGACGGTAGTACCTCCCTGGGTGGTTGTTGTCTACCAACCTACTACCACAGGACGGTAGTACCTCCCTGGGTGGTTGTTGTCTACCAACCTACTACCACAGGACGGTAGTACCTCCCTGGGTGGTTGTTGTCTACCAACCTACTACCACAGGACGGTAGTACCTCCCTGGGTGGTTGCTCTTTACGAACCTACTACCACAGGACGGTAGTGCCTCCCTGGGTGGTTGTTGTCTACCAACCTACTACCACAGGACTGTAGTGCCTCCCTGGGTGGTTGCTGTCTACCAACCTACTACCACAGGACGGTAGTACCTCCCTGGGTGGTTGTTGTCTACCAACCTACTACCACAGGATGGTAGTACCTCCCTGGGTGGTTGTTGTCTACCAACCTACTACCACAGGACGGTAGTACCTCCCTGGGTGGTTGTTGTCTACCAACCTACTACCACAGGACGGTAGTACCTCCCTGGGTGGTTGCTGTCTACCAACCTACTACCACAGGACGGTAGTGCCTCCCTGGGTGGTTGTTGTCTACCAACCTACTACCACAGGACGGTAGTACCTCCCTGGGTGGTTGCTGTCTACCAACCTACTACCACAGGACGGTAGTACCTCCCTGGGTGGTTGTTGTCTACCAACCTACTACCACAGGACGGTAGTACCTCCCTGGGTGGTTGTTGTCTACCAACCTACTACCACAGGACGGTAGTACCTCCCTGGGTGGTTGTGGTCTACCAACCTACTACCACAGGACGGTAGTACCTCCCTGGGTGGTTGCTGTCTACCAACCTACTACCACAGGACGGTAGTACCTCCCTGGGTGGTTGCTGTCTACCAACCTACTACCACAGGACGGTAGTACCTCCCTGGGTGGTTGTTGTCTACCAACCTACTACCACAGGACGGTAGTACCTCCCTGGGTGGTTGCTGTCTACCAACCTACTACCACAGGATGGTAGTACCTCCCTGGGTGGTTGCTGTCTACCAACCTACTACCACAGGACGGTAGTACCTCCCTGGGTGGTTGCTGTCTACCAACCTACTACCACAGGACGGTAGTACCTCCCTGGGTGGTTGCTGTCTACCAACCTACTACCACAGGACGGTAGTACCTCCCTGGGTGGTTGCTGTCTACCAACCTACTACCACAGGACGGTAGTACCTCCCTGGGTGGTTGTTGTCTACCAACCTACTACCACAGGACGGTAGTACCTCCCTGGGTGGTTGCTGTCTACCAACCTACTACCACAGGACGGTAGTGCCTCCCTGGGTGGTTGCTGTCTACCAACCTACTACCACAGGACGGTAGTACCTCCCTGGGTGGTTGCTGTCTACCAACCTACTACCACAGGACGGTAGTACCTCCCTGGGTGGTTGTTGTCTACCAACCTACTACCACAGGACGGTAGTACCTCCCTGGGTGGTTGTTGTCTACCAACCTACTACCACAGGACGGTAGTACCTCCCTGGGTGGTTGTTGTCTACCAACCTACTACCACAGGACGGTAGTACCTCCCTGGGTGGTTGTTGTCTACCAACCTACTACCACAGGACGGTAGTACCTCCCTGGGTGGTTGTTGTCTACCAACCTACTACCACAGGACGGTAGTACCTCCCTGGGTGGTTGCTGTCTACCAACCTACTACCACAGGACGGTAGTACCTCCCTGGGTGGTTGTTGTCTACCAACCTACTACCACAGGACGGTAGTACCTCCCTGGGTGGTTGTTGTCTACCAACCTACTACCACAGGACGGTAGTACCTCCCTGGGTGGTTGTTGTCTACCAACCTACTACCACAGGACGGTAGTACCTCCCTGGGTGGTTGCTGTCTACCAACCTACTACCACAGGACGGTAGTACCTCCCTGGGTGGTTGTTGTCTACCAACCTACTACCACAGGACGGTAGTACCTCCCTGGGTGGTTGTTGTCTACCAACCTACTACCACAGGACGGTAGTACCTCCCTGGGTGGTTGCTGTCTACCAACCTACTACCACAGGACAGTAGTACCTCCCTGGGTGGTTGTTGTCTACCAACCTACTACCACAGGACGGTAGTACCTCCCTGGGTGGTTGCTGTCTACCAACCTACTACCACAGGACGGTAGTACCTCCCTGGGTGGTTGTTGTCTACCAACCTACTACCACAGGACGGTAGTACCTTCCTGGGTGGTTGTTGTCTACAAACCTACTACCACAGGACGGTAGTACCTTCCTGGGTGGTTGCTGTCTACCAACCTGCCACCACAGGATGGTAGTACCTCTATAGGTGGTTGTTGTCCACTAGCCTACTACCACAGGGCGGTAGTACTTCCCTGGGTGGTTGCTGTCTACCAATCTCCTAGCATAGGACGGTAGTACCTCCCTGGGTGGTTGTCTACCAACCTACTACCACAGGATGGTAGCACCTCCCTGGGTGGTTGTTGTCTACCAACCTACTACCACAGGACGGTAGTACATCCCCGGGTGGTTGTTGTCTACCAACCTACTACCACAGGACGGTAGTACCTCCCTGGGTGGTTGTTGTCTACCAACCTACTACCACAGGACGGTAGTACCTCCCTGGGTGGTTGCTGTCTACCAACCTACTACCACAGGACGGTAGTACCTCCCTGGGTGGTTGTTGTCTACCAACCTACTACCACAGGACTGTAGTGCCTCCCTGGGTTGTTGTTGTCTACCAACCTACTACCACAGGACGGTAGTACCTCCCTGGGTGGTTGCTGTCTACCAACCTACTACCACAGGACAGTAGTACCTCCCTGGGTGGTTGTTGTCTACTAACCTACTACCACAGGACGGTAGTACCTCCCTGGGTGGTTGCTGTCTACCAACCTACTACCACAGGACGGTAGTACCTCCCTGTGTGGTTGTTGTCTACCAACCTACTACCACAGGACTGTAGTGCCTCCCTGGGTGGTTGTTGTCTACCAACCTACTACCACAGGACGGTAGTACCTCCCTGGGTGGTTGTTGTCTACCAACTTGCCACCACAGGATGGTAGTACCTCCCTGGGTGGTTGTTGTCTACTAGCCTACTACCACAGGGCGGTAGTACTTCCCTGGGTGGTTGCTGTCTACCAACCTACTACCACAGGACGGTAGTACCTCCCTGGGTGGTTGCTGTCTACCAACCTACTACCACAGGAGGGTAGTACCTCCCTGGGTGGTTGCTGTCTACCAACCTACTACCACAGGACGGTAGTACCTCCCTGGGTGGTTGTTGTCTACCAACCTACTACCACAGGACGGTAGTGCCTCCCTGGGTGGTTGCTGTCTACCAACCTACTACCACAGGACGGTAGTACCTCCCTGGGTGGTTGTTTTCTGCCAACCTACTACCACAGGACGGTAGTACCTCCCTGGGTGGTTGTTGTCTACCAACCTACTACCACAGGACGGTAGTACCTCCCTGTGTGGTTGTTGTCTACCAACCTACTACCACAGGACGGTAGTACCTCCCTGGGTGGTTGTTGTCTACCAACCTACTACCACAGGACGGTAGTACCTCCCTGTGTGGTTGCTGTCTACCAACCTACTACCACAGGACGGTAGTACCTCCCTGGGTGGTTGCTGTCTACCAACCTACTACCACAGGACGGTAGTACCTCCCTGGGTGGTTGCTGTCTACCAACCTACTACCACAGGACGGTAGTACCTCCCTGGGTGGTTGCTGTCTACCAACCTACTACCACAGGACGGTAGTACCTCCCTGGGTGGTTGCTGTCTACCAACCTACTACCACAGGACGGTAGTACCTCCCTGGGTGGTTGTTGTCTACCAACCTACTACCACAGGACGGTAGTACCTCCCTGGGTGGTTGCTGTCTACCAACCTACTACCACAGGACGGTAGTACCTCCCTGGGTGGTTGTTGTCTACCAACCTACTACCACAGGACGGTAGTACCTCCCTGGGTGGTTGCTGTCTACCAACCTACTACCACAGGACGGTAGTACCTCCCTGGGTGGTTGTTGTCTACCAACCTACTACCACAGGACGGTAGTACCTCCCTGGGTGGTCAAGTGCAACTGATGTAACATTTTTATAGTGGCAAGGTCTCGCTCTCCGGGAGCTGTGTCAGGCTGTTACACACAATACATGGACTGTGTTACTGTACTGTCTGCAACAGCTTGACGAAGCTCCAGGAGAGCGAGTCGTTGCCACAATGTCACATTAGATCCACTTGTGTCTTTCTATCTTGTGGGTTATGATATGTAAAAACTTCCAGCTGGAGAGATGCATGATTATATACACCTGGAAAATCCTAGAGGGACTAGTACCGAACTTGCACACGAAAATCACTCACTACGAAAGGAAAAGACTTGGCAGACGATGCAACATCTCCCCAATGAAAAGCAGGGGTGTCACTAGCACGTTAAGAGACCATACAGTAAGTGTCAGGGGCCCGAGACTGTTCAACTGCCTCCCAGCACACATAAGGAGGATTACCAACAGACCCCTGGCAGTCTTCAAGCTGGCACTGGACAAGCACCTAAAGTCGGTTCCTGACCAGCCGGGCTGTGGCTCGTACGTTGGTTTGCGTGCAACCAGCAGCAACAGCCTGGTTGATCAGGCTCTGATCCACCAGGTGGCCTGGTCACAGACCGGGCCGCTGGGGCGTTGACCCCCGGAACTCTCTCCAGGTAAACTCCAGGTTACTGTTGACACTGTTTACACACCGAGTTTGATGTTGTAGTGTTGAGCCTCAGCCAAGACTTACGTATCCCGAGACATGTGACCAGGAATACATTTCTCTCGTTACTCCTTCAAAAGTTTGAAAGGAATTATGAATGATTATATTTATATATATATATATATATATATATATATATATATATATATATATATATATATATATATATATATATATATATATATATATATATATATATATATGTGTATATATATAAGTGTCATCAGCTGCAATAACCTCTAGTAATATTTCATGACCGTTAAATTTATTTTTAATAAGGATCTCCGTCAAAAAATTTTTTTACTCGGTAAACGGAAGCTTCTCCGTCATTTCTATACAATATAATTTCGGTAATTTTATTATTATAATTGAAAAGATTGAATAGACATAATTTAGATAATTTTAATCCAAATTGCTTTTAAGTTATCAGGTTTTTATTCTTCTATTGTTTAATCTATTTGTTCTCACGGTATTGTGTGTGTGTGTGTGTGTGTGTGTGTGTGTGTGTGTGTATGTGTGTGTGTGTGTGTGTGTGTGTGTGTGTGTGTGTGTGTGTGTGTGTGTTTGTGTGTGTGTGTGTGTGTATGTGTGTGTGTGTGTATGTGTGTGTGTGTGTGTTTGTGTGTGTGTGTGTGTTTGTGTGTTTGTGTGTGTGTGTGTGTGTTTGTGTGTGTGTGTGTGTGTGTGTGTGTGTGTGTTTGTGTGTTTGTGTGTGTGTGTGTGTGTTTGTGTGTTTGTTTGTGTGTGTGTGTGTGTGTGTGTGTGTGTGTGTGTTTGTGTGTGTGTGTGTGTTTGTGTGTTTGTGTGTGTGTGTGTGTGTGTGTTTGTACTCACCTAGTTGAGGTTGCGGGGGTCGAGTCCGAGCTCCTGGCCCCGCCTCTTCACTGATCGCTACTAGGTCACTCTCCCTGAGCCGTGAGCTTTATCATACCTCTGCTTAAAGCTATGTATGGATCCTGCCTCCACTACATCGCTTCCCAAACTATTCCACTTACTGACTACTCTGTGGCTGAAGAAATACTTCCTAACATCCCTGTGATTCATCTGTGTCTTCAGCTTCCAACTGTGTCCCCTTGTTACTGTGTCCAATCTCTGGAACATCCTGTCTTTGTCCACCTTGTCAATTCCTCTCAGTATTTTGTATGTCGTTATCATGTCCCCCCTATCTCTCCTGTCCTCCAGTGTCGTCAGGTTGATTTCCCTTAACCTCTCCTCGTAGGACATACCTCTTAGCTCTGGGACTAGTCTTGTTTCAAACCTTTGCACTTTCTCTAGTTTCTTCACGTGCTTGGCTAGGTGTGGGTTCCAAACTGGTGCCGCTGGTCTGGCTCTACGACTGTTCTCCTTATTCTCCTGGGTCCTTTGCCTTCTATATTTCTTCCATTCCCGAGCACACTTGGTTTTTGCCTCCCTGCACCTTTGGGCTCATCCTGGCTTTTTCATTAATCCTGTTACCCTTGGGTACAAACCTCTCCTCAGCCTCCTTGCATTTTGTTGCTACATATTCCATCATCTCATTAACTGGCTTCCCTGCCAGTTCTCAGTCCCACTGAACCCCGTTCAGGTAGTTCCTCATTCCTGTGTAGTCCCCTTTCTTGTAGTTTGGCTTCATTCGTCCTGGCCTTCCTGCTTCTCCCTCCACTTGTAGCTCTAATGTGTATTCGAAGCTTAAAACCACATGGTCACTGGCCCCAAGGGGTCTTTCATATGTGATGTCCTCGATATCTGCACTACTCAAGGTGAATACTAAGTCCAGCCTTGCTGGTTCATCCTCTCCTCTCTCTCTTGTAGTGTCCCTTACGTGTTGGCACATGAAGTTTTCCAGTACCACCTCCATCATCTTAGCCCTCCATGTATCTTGGCCCCCATGTGGGTCCAAGTTCTCCCAAACGATCTCCTTGTGGTTAAAGTCACCCATGATCAGGAGCTTTGCCCTGCATGCATGAGCTCTTCTGGCCACTCTAGCCAGTGTGTCAACCATCGCTCTATTGCTCTCGTCGTACTCTTGCCTTGGCCTCCTGCTGTTCTGTGGTGGGTTATACATCACTGCTATTACCACCTTGGGACCTCCAGAGTGAAGTGTTCCCACTATGTAATCACTTTCTTCTCTGCTGTCTCCTCTCTCCAGCTCATCAAAATTCCAGCGATTTTTGATCAGCAACGCCACTCCTCCACCCCCACTGTTCCCTCTGTCTTTCCTCAGGATTTGGTATCCCGTTGGAAAGATTGCATCTGTTATCAAACCTGTAAGCTTGGTTTCTGTGAGAGCTATGATGTCCGGTGATGCTTCTTTGACTCTTTCATGCCACTCCTCCCACTTATTTGTTATTCCATCAGCGTTTGTGTACCATACCTTCAGTTTCCTTTCCAACATTGTGGTTTGGGGGGCCTGTGAGGGTGGGAGACCTGGTGGCATACTGTGGGATTCTATAGCTCGGTGTTGTGTGTGTGTGTGTGTGTGTGTGTGTGTGTGTGTGTGTGTGTGTGTGTGTGTGTGTGTGTGTGTGTGTGTTTGTGTGTGTGTGTGTGTTTGTGTGTTTGTGTGTGTGTGTGTGTATGTGTGTGTGTGTGTGTGTGTGTGTGTGTGTGTGTGTGTGTGTTTGTGTGTTTGTGTGTGTGTGTGTGTTTGTGTGTTTGTGTGTGTGTGTGTGTTTGTGTGTTTGTGTGTTTGTGTGTGTGTGTGTGTGTGTGTGTGTGTGTGTGTGTGTGTGTGTTTGTGTGTGTGTGTGTGTGTGTGTGTTTGTGTGTGTGTGTGTGTGTTAGTGTGTTTGTGTTTGTGTGTGTGTGTGTGTGTGTGTGTGTGTGTGTGTGTGTGTGTGTGTGTTTGTGTGTTTGTGTGTGTGTGTGTGTGTTGTGTGTGTGTGTGTACTCACCTATTTGTACTCACTTATTTGTGGTTGCAGGGGTCGAGTCATAGCTCCTGGCCCCGCCTCTTCGCTGATTGCTACTAGGTCCTCTCTCTCCCTGCTCCATGAGCTCTATCATACCTCGACTTAAAACTATGTATGGTTTCCGCCTCCACTACTTCACTTTCTAGGCTATTCCACGGCTTGACTACTCTATGACTGAAGAAATACTTCCTAACATCCCTTTGATTCATCTGAGTCTTCAACTTCCAATTGTGACCTCTTGCGGTGGTGCAGTTGGTGTCGTTGGTGTCGGTGGTGTCGGTGGTGTCGGTGGTGTCGTTGGTGTCGTTGGTGTAGTTGGTGTCGTTGGTGTCGCTTCTGTCGTTGTTGCCGTTGGTGTCGTTGGTGTCGTTGGTGTCGGTGGTGTCGTTGGTGTCGGTGGTGTCGGTGGTGTCGGTGGTGTCGTTGGTGTCGTTGGTGTCGAATGGCCGGTGGTGTCGTTGGTGTCGTTGGTGTCGCTTCTGTCGTTGGTGCCGTTGGTGTCGTTGGTGTCGTTGGTGTCGTTGGTGTCGTTGGTGTCGTTAGTGTCGTTGGTGTTGGTGGTGTCGTTTCTGTCGTTGGTGTCGTTGGTGTCGTTGTTGTCGTTGGCGTCGTTGGTGTCGCTGCTGTCGTTGGTGTCGCTGCTGTCGTTGGTGTCGTTGGTGTCATTGGTGTCGTTGGTGCCGTTGGTGTCGTTGGTGTCGGTGGTGTCGTTGGTGTCGGTGGTGTCGTTGGTGCCGTTGGTGTCGTTGGTGTCGGTGGTGTCGTTGGTGTCGGTGGTGCCGTTGGTGTCGTTGGTGTCGTTGGTGCCGTTGGTGTCGGTGGTGTTGTTGGTGTCGGTGGTGTCGTTCGTGTCGTTCGTGTCGTTCGTGTCGTTCGTGTCGTTCGTGTCGTTCGAGTCGTTCGTGTCGTTCGTGTAGTTCGTGTCGTTCGTGTCGGTGGTGTCGGTGGTGTCGTTGGTGTCGGTGCTGCAGTTGGTGTCGTTGGTGTAGTTGGTGTCGTGGGTGCCGTTGGTGTCGTTGGTGTCGTTGGTGTAGTTGGTGTCGTGGGTGCCGTTGGTGTCGTTGGTGTCGTTGGTGTCGTTGGTGTCGCTGCTGTCGTTGGTGTCGTTGGTGTCGTTGGTGCCGTTGGTGTCGTTGGTGTCGGTGGTGTCGTTGGTGTCGGTGGTGCCGTTGGTGTCGTTGGTGTCGTTCGTGTCGTTGGTGTCGTTGGTGTCGTTGGTGCCGTTGGTGTCGGTGGTGTTGTTGGTGTCGGTGGTGTCGTTCGTGTCGTTCGTGTCGTTCGTGTCGTTCGTGTCGTTCGTGTCGTTCGTGTCGTTCGAGTCGTTCGTGTCGTTCGTGTAGTTCGTGTCGTTCGTGTCGGTGGTGTCGTTGGTGTCGGTGGTGCAGTTGGTGTCGTTGGTGTAGTTGGTGTCGTGGGTGCCGTTGGTGTCGTTGGTGTCGTTGGTGTAGTTGGTGTCGTGGGTGCCGTTGGTGTCGTTGGTGTCGTTGGTGTCGTTCGTGTCGTTCGTGTCGTTCGTGTCGTTCGTATAGGTGGTGTCGTTCGTGTCGTTCGTGTCGCTGCTGTCGTTGGTGTCGTTGGTGTCGGTGGTGTCGGTGGTGTCGGTGGTGTCGTTGGTGTTGGTGGCGTCGTTGGTGTCGTTGGTGTCGCTGCTGTCGTTGGTGTCGTTGGTGTCGCTGCTGTCGTTGGTGTCGTTGGTGTCGTTGGTGTCGTTGGTGTCGGTGGTGCCGTTGGTGTCGTTGGTGTCGTTCGTGTCGTTGGTGTCGTTGGTGTCGTTGGTGCCGTTGGTGTCGGTGGTGTTGATGGTGTCGGTGGTGTCGTTCGTGTCGTTCGTGTCGTTCGTGTCGTTCGTGTCGTTCGAGTCGTTCGTGTCGTTCGTGTAGTTCGTGTCGTTCGTGTCGGTTGTGTCGGTGGTGTCGTTGGTGTCGGTGGTGCAGTTGGTGTCGTTGGTGTAGTTGGTGTCGTGGGTGCCGTTGGTGTCGTTGGTGTCGTTGGTGTAGTTGGTGTCGTGGGTGCCGTTGGTGTCGTTGGTGTCGTTGGTGTCGTTGGTGCCGTTGGTGTCGTTGGTATCGGTGGTGTCGTTGGTGTCGGTGGTGCCATTGGTGTCGTTGGTGTCGTTCGTGTCATTGGTGTCGTTGGTGTCGTTGGTGCCGTTGGTGTCGGTGGTGTTGTTGGTGTCGGTGGTGTCGTTCGTGTCGTTCGTGTCGTTCGTGTCGTTCGAGTCGTTCGTGTCGTTCGTGTAGTTCGTGTCGTTCGTGTCGGTGGTGTCGGTGGTGTCGTTGGTGTCGGTGGTGCAGTTGGTGTCGTTGGTGTAGTTGGTGTCGTGGGTGCCGTTGGTGTCGTTGGTGTCGTTGGTGTAGTTGGTGTCGTGGGTGCCGTTGGTGTCGTTGGTGTCGTTGGTGTCGTTCGTGTCGTTCGTGTCGCTGCTGTCGTTGGTGTCGTTGGTGTCGGTGGTGTCGGTGGTGTCGGTGGTGTCGTTGGTGTTGGTGGCGTCGTTGGAGTCGCTGCTGTCGTTGGTGTCGTTGGTGTCGCTGCTGTCGTTGGTGTCATTGGTGTCGTTGGTGTCGATGGTGTCGTTGGTGTCGTTGGTGTCGTTGGCGTCGTTGGTGTCGTTGGTGTTGGTGTCGTTGGTGTCGTTGGTGTCGTTGGTGTCGTTGGTGTCGGTGGTGTCGTTGGTGTCGTTGGTGTCGTTGGTGTCGGTGGTGTCGTTGGTGTCGGTGGTGTCGTTGGTGTCGGTGGTGTCGTTGGTGTCGTTCGTGTCGTTGGTGTCGTTGGTGTCGTTGGTGCCGTTGGTGTCGTTGGTGTCGTTGGTGTCGTTGGTGTCGTTGGTGCCGTTGGTGTCGGTGGTGTTGTTGGTGTCGGTGGTGTCGTTGGTGTCGTTGGTGTCGTTGGTGTCGTTCGTGTCGTTCGTGTCGTTCGTGTCGGTGGTGTCGGTGGTGTCGTTGGTGTCGGTGGTGCAGTTGGTGTCGTTGGTGTAGTTGGTGTCGTGGGTGTCGTTCGTGTCGTTCGTGTCGTTCGTGTCGTTCGTGTCGTTCGTATCGGTGGTGTCGTTCGTGTCGTTCGTGTCGCTGCTGTCGTTGGTGTCGTTGGTGTCGGTGGTGTCGGTGGTGTCGGTGGTGTCGTTGGTGTCGGTGGCGTCGTTGGTGTCGTTGGTGTCGCTGCTGTCGTTGGTGTCGTTGGTGTCGCTGCTGTCGTTGGTGTCGTTGGTGTCGTTGGTGTCGGTTATGTCGTTGGTGTCGTTGGTGTCGTTGGTGTCGTTGGTGTCGTTGTCGTTGGTGTCGTTGGTGTCGTTGGTGTCGTTGGTGTTGTTGGTGTCGGTGGTGTCGTTGGTGTCGTTGGTGACGGTGGTGTCGTTGGTGTCGGTGGTGTCGGTGGTGTCGTTGGTGTCGTTGGTGTCGTTGGTGTCGTTGGTGTCGTTGGTGTCGTTGGTGTCGTTGGTGTCGTTGTCGTTGGTGTCGTTGGTGTCGTTGGTGTCGTTGGTGTTGTTGGTGTCGGTGGTGTCGTTGGTGTCGTTGGTGACGGTGGTGTCGTTGGTGTCGGTGGTGTCGGTGGTGTCGTTGGTGTCGTTGGTGTCGTTGGTGTCGTTGGTGTCGTTGGTGTCGTTGGTGTCGGTGGTGTCGTTGGTGTCGGTGGTGTCGTTGGTGTCGGTGGTGTCGTTGGTGTCGATGGTGTCGTTGGTGTCGTTGGTGTAGGTGGTGTCGTTGGTGTCGGTGGTGTCGTTGGTGTCGGTGGTGTCGTTGGTGTCGGTGGTGTCGTTGGTGTCGTTGGTGTCGTTGGTGTCGTTGGTGTCGTTGGTGTCGGTGGTGCAGTTGGTGTCGTTGGTGTAGTTGGTGTCGTGGGTGTCGTTCGTGTCGTTCGTGTCGTTCGTGTCGTTCGTGTCGTTCGTATCGGTGGTGTCGTTCGTGTCGTTCGTGTCGCTGCTGTCGTTGGTGTCGTTGGTGTCGTTGGTGTCGGTGGTGTCGGTGGTGTCGGTGGTGTCGGTGGTGTCGGTGGTGTCGTTGGTGTCGGTGGCGTCGTTGGTGTCGTTGGTGTCGCTGCTGTCGTTGGTGTCGTTGGTGTCGCTGCTGTCGTTGGTGTCGTTGGTGTCGTTGGTGTCGGTTATGTCGTTGGTGTCGTTGGTGTCGTTGGTGTCGTTGGTGTCGTTGGTGTCGTTGTCGTTGGTGTCGTTGGTGTCGTTGGTGTCGTTGGTGTTGTTGGTGTCGGTGGTGTCGTTGGTGTCGTTGGTGACGGTGGTGTCGTTGGTGTCGGTGGTGTCGGTGGTGTCGTTGGTGTCGTTGGTGTCGTTGGTGTCGTTGGTGTCGTTGGTGTCGTTGGTGTCGTTGGTGTCGTTGTCGTTGGTGTCGTTGGTGTCGTTGGTGTCGTTGGTGTTGTTGGTGTCGGTGGTGTCGTTGGTGTCGTTGGTGACGGTGGTGTCGTTGGTGTCGTTGGTGTCGGTGGTGTCGTTGGTGTCGTTGGTGTTGTTGGTGTCGGTGGTGTCGTTGGTGTCGTTGGTGACGGTGGTGTCGTTGGTGTCGGTGGTGTCGGTGGTGTCGTTGGTGTCGTTGGTGTCGTTGGTGTCGTTGGTGTCGTTGATGTCGTTGGTGTCGTTGGTGTCGGTGGTGTCGTTGGTGTCGGTGGTGTCGTTGGTGTCGGTGGTGTCGTTGGTGTCGGTGGTGTCGTTGGTGTCGTTGGTGTAGGTGGTGTCGTTGGTGTCGGTGGTGTCGTTGGTGTCGGTGGTGTCGTTGGTGTCGGTGGTGTCGTTGGTGTCGTTGGTGTCGTTGGTGTCGTGGTGTCGTTGGTGTCGGTGGTGTCGTTGGTGTCGTTGGTGTCGTTGTTGTCGTTGGTGTCGTTGGTGTCGTGGGTGGTTGGTGTCGCTGCTGTCGTTGGTGTCGTTGGTGTCATTGGTGTCGTTGGTGCCGTTGGTGTCGTTGGTGTCGGTGGTGTCGTTGGTGTCGGTGGTGTCGTTGGTGTCGTTGGTGTCGTTGGTGTCGTTGGTGTCGCTGGTGTCGTTGGTGTCGTTGGTGTCGTTGGTGTCGTTGGTGTCGGTGGTGTCGTTGGTGTCGGTGGTGTCGGTGGTGTCGGTGGTGTCGTTGGTGTCGTTGGTGTCGAATGGCCGGTGGTGTCGTTGGTGTCGTTGGTGTCGCTTCTGTCGTTGGTGCCGTTGGTGTCGTTGGTGTCGTTGGTGTCGTTGGTGTCGTTGGTGTCGTTAGTGTCGTTGGTGTTGGTGGTGTCGTTTCTGTCGTGTCGTTGGTGTCGTTGGTGTTGGCGTTGGTGTCGGTGGCGTCGTTGGTGTCGTTGCTGTCGTTGGTGTCGTTGGTTTCGTTGGTGTCGTTGGTGTCGGTGGTGTCGTTGGTGTCGGTGGTGTCGTTGGTGTCGGTGGTGTCGTTGGTGTCGTTGGTGTCGTTGGTGTCGGTGGTGTCGTTGGTGTCGGTGGTGTCGTTGGTGTCGTTGGTGTCGTTGGTGTCGTTGGTGTCGTGGTGTTGTTGTGTCGGTGGTGTCGTTCGTGTCGTTCGTGTCGTTCGTGTCGTTCGTGTCGTTCGTGTCGTTGGTGTCGTTGGTGTCGTTGGTGTCGTTCGTGTCGTTCGTGTCGTTGGTGTCGGTGGTGTCGTTGGTGTCGGTGGTGTCGTTGGTGTCGGTGGTGTCGGTGGTGTCGTTGGTGTCGTTGGTGTCGTTGGTGTCGTTGGTGTAGTTGGTGTCGTGGGTGCCGTTGGTGTCGTTGGTGTCGTTGGTGTAGTTGGTGTTGGTGGCGTCGTTGGTGTCGCTGCTGTCGTTGGTGTCGTTGGTGTTGCTGCTGTCGTTGGTGTCGTTGGTGTCGGTGGTGTTGTTGGTGTCGGTGGTGTCGTTGGTGTCGTTGGTGTCGTTGGTGTCGTTGGTGTAGTTGGTGTCGTGGGTGCCGTTGGTGTCGTTGGTGTCGTTGGTGTAGTTGGTGTCGGTGGTGTTGTTGGTGTCGGTGGTGTCGTTGGTGTCGTTGGTGTCGTTCGTGTCGTTCGTGTCGTTCGTGTCGGTGGTGTCGGTGGTGTCGTTGGTGTCGGTGGTGCAGTTGGTGTCGTTGGTGTAGTTGGTGTCGTGGGTGTCGTTCGTGTCGTTCGTGTCGTTCGTGTCGTTCGTATCGGTGGTGTCGTTCGTGTCGTTCGTGTCGCTGCTGTCGTTGGTGTCGTTGGTGTCGGTGGTGTCGGTGGTGTCGGTGGTGTCGTTGGTGTCGGTGGCGTCGTTGGTGTCGTTGGTGTCGCTGCTGTCGTTGGTGTCGTTGGTGTCGTTGGTGTCGTTGGTGTCGTTGGTGTCGTTGGTGTCGGTTGGTGTCGTTGGTGTCGTTGGTGTCGTTGGTGTCGTTGGTGTCGTTGGTGTCGTTGGTGTCGTGGTGTCGTTGGTGTCGTTGGTGTCGTTGGTGTCGTTGGTGTTGTGTGTGTGGTGTCGTTGGTGTCGTTGGTGTCGGTGGTGTCGTTGGTGTCGGTGGTGTCGGTGGTGTCGTTGGTGTCGGTGGTGTCGTTGGTGTGGTTGGGGTCGTTGGTGTCGTTGGTGTCGTTGGTGTCGGTGGTGTCGGTGGTGTCGTTGGTGTCGTTGGTGTCGTGGTGTCGTTGGTGTCGTTGGTGTCGTGGTGTCGTTGGTGTGGTGGTGTCGTTGGTGTAGGTGGTGTCGTTGGTGTCGTTGGTGTCGTTGGTGTCGGTGGTGTCGTTGGTGTCGTTGGTGTCGTTGGTGTCGTTGGTGTCGTTGGTGTCGTTGGTGTCGGTGGTGTCGTTGGTGTCGTTGGTTTCGTTGGTGTCGTTGGTGTCGTTGTGTCGTGGTCGTTGGTGTCGTTGTGGTGTCGTTGGTGTCGTTGGTGTCGTTGGTGTCGTTGGTGTCGTTGGTGTCGTTAGTGTCGTTGGTGTCGGTGGTGTCGTTGGTGTCGTTGGTGTCGTTGGTGTCGTTGGTGTCGTGGTGTCGGTGGTGTCGTTGGTGTCGTTGGTGTCGTTGGTGTCGGTGTCGTGTGTCGTGGTGGTTGGTGTCGGTGGCGTCGTTGGTGTCGTTGGTGTCGTTGGTGTCGTTGGTGTCGTTGGTGTCGTTGGTGTCGTTGGTGTCGTTGGTGTCGGTGGGGTCGTTGGTGTCGGTGGTGTCGTTGGTGTCGTTGGTGTCGTTGGTGTCGTTGGTGTCGTTGGTGTCGTTGGTGTCGGTTGGTGTCGTTGGTGTCGTTGGTGTCGTTGGTGTCGTTGGTGTAGTTGGTGTCGTTGGTGTCGTTGGTGTCGTTGGTGTCGTTGGTGTCGTTGGTGTCGTTGGTGTCGTTGGTGTCGTTGGTGTCGTTGGTGTCGTTGGTGTCGTTGGTGTCGTTGGTGTCGTTGGTGTCGTTGGTGTCGTTGGTGTCGTTGGTGTCGTTGGTGTCGTTGGTGTCGTTGGTGTCGTTGGTGTCGTTGGTGTCGGTTGGTGTCGTTGGTGTCGTTGGTGTCGTTGGTGTCGTGGTGTCGTTGGTGTCGTTGGTGTTGGTGTCGTTGGTGTCGTTGGTGTCGTTGTGTCGTTGGTGTCGTTGGTGTCGTTGGTGTCGTGGGTGTCGTTGTGTCGTTGGTGTCGTGGTGTCGTGTCGTTGGTGTCGTTTGGTGTCGTTGGTGTCGCTGCTGTCGTTGGTGTCGTTGGTGTCGTTGTCGTTGGTGTCGTTGGTGTCGTTGGTGTCGTTGGTGTCGTTGGTGTCGTTGGTGTCGTTGGTGTCGTTGGTGTCGTTGGTGTCGTTGGTGTCGTTGGTGTCGTTGGTGTCGTTGGTGTCGTTGGTGTCCGTGGTGTCGGTGGTGTCGTTGGTGTCGTTGGTGACGGTGGTGTCGTTGGTGTCGGTGGTGTCGGTGGTGTCGTTGGTGTCGTTGGTGTCGTTGGTGTCGTTGGTGTCGTTGGTGTCGTTGGTGTCGTTGGTGTCGTTGTCGGTGGTGTCGTTGGTGTCGTTGGTGTCGTTGGTGTCGTTGGTGTCCGTGGTGTCGGTGGTGTCGTTGGTGTCGTTGGTGTCGTTGGTGTCGTTGGTGTCGTTGGTGTCGGTGGTGTCGTTGGTGTCGTTGGTGTCGTTGGTGTCGTTGGTGTCGTTGGTGTCGTTGGTGTCGTTGGTGTCGTTGGTGTCGTTGGTGTCGGTGGTGTCGTTGGTGTCGTTGGTGTCGTTGGTGTCGTTGGTGTCGTTGGTGTCGGTGGTGTCGTTGGTGTCGGTGGTGTCGTGGTGTCGTTGGTGTCGTTGGTGTCGTTGGTGTCGTTGGTGTCGTTGGTGTCGTTGGTGTCGTTGGTGTCGTTGGTCGTGGTGTCGTGGTGTCGTTGGTGTCGTTGGTGTCGTTGGTGTCGTTGGTGTCGTTGGTGTCGTTGGTGTCGTTGGTGTCGTTGGTGTCGTTGGTGTCGTTGGTGTCGTTGGTGTCGTTGGTGTCGTGGTGTCGTTGGTGTCGTTGGTGTCGGTGGTGTCGTTGGTGTCGTTGGTGTCGTTGGTGTCGTTGGTGTCGTTGGTGTCGTTGGTGTCGTTGGTGTCGTTGGTGTCGTTGGTGTCGTGGTGTCGGTGGTGTCGGTGGTGTCGTTGGTGTCGGTGGTGTCGTTGGTGTCGTTGGTGTAGGTGGTGTCGTTGGTGTCGGTGGTGTCGTTGGTGTCGGTGGTGTCGTTGGTGTCGGTGGTGTCGTTGGTGTCGTTGGTGTCGTTGGTGTCGTTGGTGTCGTTGGTGTCGTTGGTGTCGTTGGTGTCGTTGGTGTCGTTGGTGTCGTTGGTGTCGTTGGTGTCGTTGGTGTCGGTGGTGTCGTTGGTGTCGTTGGTGTCGTTGGTGTCGTTGGTGTCGTTGGTGTTGTTGGTGTCGTTGGTGTCGTTGGTGTCGTTGGTGTCGGTGGTGTCGTTGGTGTCGGTGGTGTCGGTGGGGTCGTTGGTGTCGTTGGTGTCGTTGGTGTCGGTGGTGTCGTTGGTGTCGGTGGTGTCGTTGGTGTCGGTGGTGTCGTTGATGTCGTTGGTGTAGGTGGTGTCGTTGGTGTCGTTGGTGTCGTTGGTGTCGTTGGTGTCGTTGGTGTCGTTGGTGTCGTTGGTGTCGGTGGTGTCGTTGGTGTCGTTGGTGCCGTTGGCGTCGGTGGCGTCGTTGGTGTCGTTGGTGTCGGTGGTGTCGTTGGTGTCGTTGGTGTCGTTGGTGTCGTTGGTGTCGTTGGTGTCGGTGGTGTCGTTGGTGTCGTTGGTGTCGTTGGTGTCGGTGGGGTCGTTGGTGTCGTTGGTGTCGTTGGTGTCGTTGGTGTCGGTGGTGTCGTTGGTGTCGTTGGTGTCGTTGGTGTCGTTGGTGTCGTTGGTGTCGGTGGTGTCGTTGGTGTCGTTTGTGTCGTTGGTGTCGGTGGTGTCGTTGGTGTCGGTGGTGTCGTTGGTGTCGGTGGTGTCGTTGATGTCGTTGGTGTAGGTGGTGTCGTTGGTGTCGGTGGTGTCGTTGGTGTCGTTGGTGTCGTTGGTGTCGTTGGTGTCGTTGGTGTCGTTGGTGTCGTTGGTGTCGTTGGTGTCGGTGGCGTCATTGGTGTCGTTGGTGTCGGTGGTGTCGTTGGTGTCGTTGGTGTCGTTGGTGTCGTTGGTGTCGTTGGTGTCGGTGGTGTCGTTGGTGTCGTTGGTGTCGTTGGTGTCGGTGGTGTCGTTGGTGTCGGTGGTGTCGTTGGTGTCGTGTCGTGTGTTGGTGTCGTTGGTGTCGTTGGTGTCGTTGGGCTCGGTGGCGTCGTTGGTGTCGTTGGTGTCGTTGGTGTCGTTGGTGTCGTTGGTGTCGTTGTTGGTGTCGGTGGTGTCGTTGGTGTCGTTGGTGTCGGTGGTGTCGTTGGTGTCGTGGTGTCGTTGGTGTCGGTGGTGTCGTTGGTGTCGTTGGTGTCGTTGGTGTCGTTGGTGTCGTTGGTGTCGTTGGTGTCGTTGGTGTCGTTGGTGTCGGTGGTGTCGTTGCTGTCGTTGGTGTCGTTGGTGTCGTTGGTGTCGTTGGGGTCGTTGGTGTCGTGGTGGTTGTCGGTGGGTGTGTCGTTGGTGTCGTTGGTGTCGGTGGTGTCGTTGGTGTCGTTGGTGTCGGTGGTGTCGTTGGTGTCGTTGGTGTCGTTGGTGTCGTTGGTGTCGGTGGTGTCGTTGGTGTCGTTGGTGTCGTTGGTGTCGGTGGTGTCGTTGGTGTCGTTGGTGTCGTTGGTGTCGTTGGTGTCGTTGGTGTCGTTGGTGTCGTTGGTGTCGTTGGTGTCGGTGGTGTCGTTGGTGTCGTTGGTGTCGTGGTGTCGTTGGTGTCGTTGGTGTCGTTGGTGTCGGTGGTGTCGTTGGTGTCGGTGGTGTCGGTGGTGTCGTTGGTGTGTTGGTGTCGGTGGTGTCGTTGGTGTCGTTGGTGTCGTTGGTGTCGTGGTGTCGTGGTGTCGTGGTGTCGTTGGTGTCGTTGGTGTCGGTGGTGTCGTTGGTGTCGTTGGTGTCGTTGGTGTCGGTGGTGTCGGTGGTGTCGTTGGTGTCGTTGGTGTCGTTGGTGTCGTTGGTGTCGGTGGTGTCGTTGGTGTCGTTGGTGTCGTTGGTGTCGGTGGTGTCGGTGGTGTCGGTGGTGTCGGTGGTGTCGTTGGGGTCGGTGGGGTCGTTGGTGTCGGTGGTGTCGCTGGTGTCGTTGGTGTCGGTGGTGTCGGTGGTGTCGGTGGTGTCGTTGGTGTCGGTGGTGTCGGTGGTGTCGTTGGTGTCGGTGGTGTCGGTGGTGTCGTTTGTGTCGTTGGTGTCGTTGGTGTCGGTGGTGTCGGTGGTGTCGGTGGTGTCGTTGGTGTCGGTGGTGTCGGTGGTGTCGTTGGTGTCGGTGGTGTCGGTGGTGTCGTTGGTGTCGGTGGTGTCGGTGGTGTCGGTGGTGTCGTTGGTGTCGTTGGTGTCGGTGGTGTCGGTGGTGTCGGTGGTGTCGTTGGTGTCGGTGGTGTCGGTGGTGTCGTTGGTGTCGGTGGTGTCGGTGGTGTCGTTGGTGTCGTTGGTGTCGTTGCTTCAGGTTTAACAATAACACTTTTTATTTATATAAGTCCATTGTAGAGTAGATATTTGATATACTGACAAGAATAAGTTACTTTATAGTAATCCCCTGCTTATACAGACCATTTTGTCCAGCCTTAAAACAAACTCCTGACTACTGAACCATTATTTAATTAGAATAGTCAACAAAAATCACGGAGGTGATTTTTAAATATATTTTTAAAGCTGGTTGTAGATGGGAATTATTTTTGTCTTTTCTGAATTCCAGAATTTAGAACTGTTTACTTACATGTAGTTCGTTAACAGATATTTATTAATTTTATTGTGTCTGTGTTGTGTTCCAGCTGTCTGTGTTGTGTTCCAGCTGTCTGTGTTGTGTTCCAGCTGTCTGTGTTGTGTTCCAGCTGTCTGTGTTGTGTTCCAGCTGTCTGTGTTGTGTTCCAGCTGTCTGTGTTGTGTTCCAGCTGTCTGTGTTGTGTTCCAGCTGTCTGTGTTGTGTTCCAGCTGTCTGTGTTGTGTTCCAGCTGTCTGTGTTGTGTTCCAGCTGTCTGTGTTGTGTTCCAGCTGTCTGTGTTGTGTTCCAGCTGTCTGTGTTGTGTTCCAGCTGTCTGTGTTGTGTTCCAGCTGTCTGTGTTGTGTTCCAGCTCTCCAGGAAGAGTCAGAGAACTTCTTTAAAGTTCGTACAGTATGTCGTGTATATATCAAACGCACAGTAGTAACTGCGAATGCGTTGTATGTTGAGTAAATTTAGACTTGTAATAGTGAGGGAGGAGAGTGTTGTCTGGAACTTGACTGCCAACCTGGTGTGTACCCAGGAAATATTTCTCATAACCTGTGTAGACTCAGGAGGCGTCCTGAGGACAATGTAATACAATTAACCTCTGACAGTGATAAACTCACACGACCTGTACACTGTAATGACATGTTAGTCCCGGAGGTCGTAGCAAATTCAGTACAGTCACTGTACTTAACACACTAACACTAACTTGCGGGCACTTCAGAGTACACGTTTAAGGTGGTATATGTAACAGTGTAGTGGGTGTACTGAGCAGTGACCTTGCCACTGCGGAAGGTGTGTAATTAAAGGTGTTCTCACTTCCCGCTGTTAACCTTGGACGACTTCAGGATACAAACCCAAAAAAAAAAATATATATATGTATTAAGTCCCGCGCCTCTCCAGCCAAAGTTAAGCGACGATACTCACAAAAGGAATAATATTGACAGTAATCATGTTCATTTTTTACCATGATTTGCTGTTTATCTTCGCAGTTCAGGAGGACAGAAGACAGGGACACACAGAGAACAGTGACTATCGAATATATAATTTACTCAGACATTTACGTTTTAACGTCAACGTTGCTTTACCGACGCTCTTCAGGCTAGTTAAACATAAACTGACGTTTTCCTACAATTATCATGACTGTTAGGTTAAAGGGGAATGGAAGGCAATCATGTTTGATACGAAGGAAGGATGGCTTCATTCCTTAGATCAAGAGCCCGACAACAGCATCAAGGCTCGGATCTCCTCCCCTTGAAGGGAGGATCACATAGCAGAATGTAATGCTGAGTTAGTGACAAAATATTGGCAATAAACGAAGCAATAAACAGCACACTACCTTATACTTACAACTTGGTGCTCAGTTATTATTGTTGCGTACTACTCCTTCTCTCCCTTCCCCTTGATATACCCTCCTCCAGTACCCGCTATAACCTTCTATAATAACCATCTCCCCTTCCTTCCGTTATCGTATAATGAGGCGATCTTGACCTTCCAGGATGAGTTGACCTCGAGACGCCTACAATCATACAGATGCTGACCTGTGTTGACCCTCAGACACTCAGGTCTTCCCGTCTCTGCTGACTCACACAAAACACTCGCTCTACTTATACTCATCCTCCTTCACGCACGAGTAATAACAATCATCGTCATTACTCAACCGGCAACAGTAATAATAATCAAAATTCCCTATTTTATTTCTTAGAGGCAAGTGATTTGTTTTCTGCGAGGTCTTCACCTGTTGTTAAAACAACAGAACCTCAGGAGCCTGACAGCACCTGACAACGAACTGGAGTCAGCCATGAAGCATTCAGTTACGAATTTGCCTTCGAAAAGTAGTTTGCTGTTTTTAGCATTATGATAGTGAAAGACATGACATACCTCATATGACGCAATAATGGCATACAGTACCGACAAGATCAGGAATTAGACACAAATGTAACACCAGAGTATCTTTACCCGACGATGTTTCTCTAACCAGTAGCTTGAAGAGCACTTCGTCCTGCCCATGGTTCAGCTTCATGAAGACTAATAACTGAACACCGATTTTTAAGCTGAGGGACTGATTACCTCACCTTCTGCAAGGCTGAGGGACTGATTACCTTAATTTTCACTCTCTTCGTATATTATCTCTGTTATGAGTTAAAGAAAAAGCCACTTGATGACGAAACGTCTTCAAGTAAAGATACTGAGGTATTACACAGGTGTGTAATACTACATAGAACACCTCTGTAACGTCATCTTGAGCTGCCAGTTGTCTGGTAACAATACTTCTTACATATTCAAACTTTCCTTCTCGCAACTTTTCCTAAGTCTTCCTTCATATGAAAAGTTCTTATATTTAGCTGCCACACTGAGACATTCTCCAGATACGAATGATTTTTTTCCCCAACCTGGTATAATAAATGCACCAGTGAAAATCAGATCAAACCATACCACGGGCGGGGATAGAACCCGTGATCAGAGAATCTCAAAACTCCAGACCTCTGGTCGCGGGTTCTATCCCCACCCGTGGTATGGTTTGTTTGCAATCGTGTCATTACGATTTCGTGAGTCGTGAAAATCAGATATTTGCAGCACTATCATCGTGAAGTGTACGGAAGACTGATGTGTTTCTCACTGGAAATGATGTGGCGCTGAGTAGTGCAGGTAAGTTGCCGCCTGAGGCATGTTTATAAACATTTTGATGCTGACCTAATTATGAGGTCAGAGGTTGTGTCAAGTGCGGAGGTAACATCAAACACGGCGAGGTAGAGACGAGATCCATTACTTGACCTCCCAGTCAACCCACCACACAGTCCACCCACCACACAGTCTACCCACCACACAGTCTACCCACCACACAGTCTATCCACCACATAGTCAACCCACAACACAGTCAACCCACCACAGAGTCAACCCACCACAGAATCAACCCACCACAGAGTCAACCCACCACAGAGACGACCCACCACAGAGTCAACCCACCATGCAGTCTACCCACCACACAGTCTATCCACCACATAGTCAACCCACCACACAGTCTACCCACCACACAGTCAACCCACAACACAGTCAACCCACCACACAGTCCACCCACAACACAGTCTTCCCACCACACAGTCTACCCACCACACAGTCTACCCACCACACAGTCTACTCACCACACAGTCTTCCCACCACACAGTCAACCAACCACACAGTCTACCCACCACACAGTCTACTCACCACACAGTCTTCCCACCACACAGTCAACCAACCACACAGTCCACCCACAACACAGTCGTCCCACCACACAGTCAACCCACCATACAGTCTACTCACCACACAGTCTACACACCACACAGTCTACTCACCACACAGTCTTCCCACCACACAGTCAACCAACCACACAGTCCACCCACCACACAGTCTACACACCACACAGTCAACCCCTCACACAATCAACCCACCACACAGTCTACCCACCACACAGTCTAACCACCACACAGTCTATCCACCATACAGTCAACCCACCACACAGTCTACCCACCACACAGTCTACCCACCACACAGTCTACCCACTACTCAGTCTACCCACCACACAATCTACCCACCACACAGACAACCCACCACACGGTCTACCCACCACACAGTCTACCCACCACACAGTCTACCTACCACACAGTCAACCCATCACAGTCAACTCACTACACAGTCTACCCACCACACAGTATAGCCACCACACAGTCTAGCCACTACACAGTCTACCCACCACACAGTCACCCCACCAAACAGTCAACCCACCACACAGTCAGTCAACCCACCACACAGTCAATGCACCACACAGTCAACCCACCAAACACAGTCAACCCACCACACAGTCAACCCACCAAACAGTCAACCCACCACACAGTCAACCCACCACACAGTCACCACACCACCAGTCACACAGTCTACCTACCACACAGTCAACCCACCACACAGTCAACAGTCAACCCACCACACAGTCAACCCACCACACAGTCTACCCACCACACAGTCAACCCACAACACAGTCAACCCACAACACAGTCTACCCACCACACAGTCTACCCACCACACAGTCAACCCACCACACAATCTACTCACCACACAGTCAACCCACCACACAGTCAACCCACCACACAGTCTACCCACCACACAGTCAACCCACAACACAGTCAACCCACCACACAGTCTACCCACCACACAGTCAACCCACAACACAGTCCACCCACCACGCAGTCAACCCACCACACAGTCAACCCACCACACAGTCAACCCACCACACAGTCAACCCACCACACAGTCAACCCACCACCACAGTCAATGCACCACACAGTCAACCCACCAAACAGTCAAAGAAATCACTCCCTACGAAAGTAAAAGACTGGGCAGGCGATGCAAAATGCCCCCAATAAAAAGTAGGGGCGCCATTGGTACACTAAGGGAAAACACCATAAGTGTCCGGGGCCCAAAACTGTTCAACAGCCTCCCATCAAGCATTAGGGGAATTGCCAATAAACCCCTGGCTGCCTTCAAGAGAGAGCTGGACAGATACCTAAAGTCAGTGCCGGATCAGCCGGGCTGTGGCTCGTACGTTGGACTGCGTGCGGCCAGCAGTAACAGCCTAGTTGATCAGGCCCTGATCCATCGGGAGGCCTGGTCATGGACCGGGCCGCGGGGGCGTTGATCCCCGGAATAACCTCCAGGTAACCTCCAGGTAACCCACCACACAGTCAATGCACCTCACAGTCAACCCATTTAACTCTGTTTACCACTACTCTTTGTGTTCGATTGGTTAGAAAGATGAGATCCATCTACCTATCTCTTTAGCACGCATTCTGTGTGCTGTTACACCATGATCGCACTTGTCAAAGGCTTTTGCAAAATCTGTGTATACTACATGAGCATTCTGTTTGTTTTCCAATGCATCCAAGACCATATCATAGTGATCCAGTAGTTGCGAGAGGCAGGAGAGACCTGCCCTGAACCCAGGTTGCCCTGGATTGTGCAATTGTTGGGAGTCCAGGTGGTTTGCAATCCTGCTTCTTAGAACTATTTCAAAGATTTTTATGATTTGGGACGTTAAAGCTATTGGTCTACAGTTCTTAGCTACTGCTTTGCTGCTACCTTTATGGAGTGGGGCTATATCCGTTGTTTTTAGTGACTGTGGAATCTCACCTGCGTCTATGCTTCTTCTCTATAGTATACTTAGGGCCCGTGAGAGGGGTGGGGGGTTCTTGCAGTTCTTAATGAACACAGAGTTCTACGAGTCTGGGCCTGGAGCTGAGTGCATGGGGATGTCGTCAATGGCTTTCTCATAGTCTAGTGGACTTAGGGTTATGTCAGAAATTTGGCATACATTGTCAGGGTTTTGAGGCTCATTCATGGGTCGTTTATCTTCAGACTGATTAGTGGCTCGCTGAACACAGACTGATATTGAGATTTCAGTATCTCACTCATTTCTTTGTTATCATCTGTGTAGGATCTATCTTGTCTGACCAGGGGCCCTATACTAGATGTTGTTTTTGTCTTGTTTTTGGCATATAAAAAGGAATATTTCGAATTTCTTTCAATTTCTCTAATCGCTTTTAGCTCCTCCTGTCTCTCCTGGATCCTGTATGAATCCTTTAACTTCAGCTCAGTATCTTCCACTTCCCTGGTTAGCGCTTCCTTCCGTGTTTCAGATAATCTAGCACTCTTGAGGTATTTGATCACCCGCACAACACTATCTAGCACCATGATATTTGATCCTCATACAACAGTCTCTAGCACCATGATATTTGATCCTCATACAACAGTCTCTAGCACCATGATATTTGATCCTCATACAACAGTCTCTAGCACCATGATATTTGATCCTCATACAACAGTCTCTAGCACCATGATATCTGATCCCCCTACAACATTATCTAACACAATGGTGCTGGAATCACTTCACATGACGAAGTAATTCCTTATGGCAGTGTGGTCAGTGTCCACTGAATTAACGATTGATAGTGTCGATGGTTTACTCAACAGTGTATTTGTTCAACTGCATAAAGACAAAATTTAACACAAAATTCCTTGTTGCTTTGCTTGCAGTTGTGTCAGCTGATCACAAATAGCGATCACAAGCTAGTGCTGCGCTGCGTCTTCCTGTTAGACAATGTATGAACTAACTGATGCCCAGTTCAAGACTGGTTAACTGCCGCAGTCTCAGCCAGCACAGTAACTGTGTGGGAAGCAGCTGATGCCGTCACGTGTCTGTGCTCGGAACGGTGACGGCCGTTAGCAACGGTGATGGTCGGTGGTAACGGTGATGGTCGGTGGTAACGGTGATGGTCGGTGGTAACGGTGATACTCGGTGGTAACGGTGATGGTCGGTGGTAACGGTGATGGTCGGTAGTAACGGTGATGGTCGGTAGTAACGGTGATGGTCGGTAGTACCGGTGATTGGCGGTAGTAACGGTGATGGTGGTAACGGTGATACTCGGTGGTAACGGTGATGGTCGGTGGTAACGGCGATGGTCGGTGGTAACGGTGATGATCGGTAGTAACGGTGATGGTCGGTAGTAACAGTGATGGTCAGTAGTAACGGTGATGGTCGGTAGTAACGGTGATGGTCGTTAGTAACGGTGATGGTCTGTGGTAACGGGGACCGTCACTGGTTACGGTGATGGTCTGTAGTAACGGTGACGGTCTCTGGTTACGGTGATGGTCTGTTGTAACGGTGATGGTCTGTGGTAACGGTGATGGTCTGTGGTAACGGTGACCGTCTCTGTTAACGGCGTAGGTCTCCGCTACTAGTGATGGTCACTGTTAACAACCAGGGTCTCTGGGCAGCAGTGGTATATTACAGACCATTCTGGAGAAATACCCTGACTGTCCCTGTAAATAAAGCATAACCATGTGTATGTGTGTGTGTGTGTGTGTGTGTGTGTGTGTGTGTGTGTGTGTGTGTGTGTGTGTGTGTGTGTGTGTGTGTGAGTGTGTGTGTGTATGTGTGTATGAGTTTGTGTATGAGTGTGTGTGTGTGTGTGTGTGTGTATGACTTTGTGTATGAGTGTGTGTGTGTGTGTGTGTGTGTGTGTGTGTGTGTGTGTGTGTGTGTGTGTGTGTGTGTGTGAGTGTGTGTGTGTATGTGTGTATGAGTTTGTGTATGAGTGTGTGTGTGTGTGTGTGTATGACTTTGTGTATGAGTGTGTGTGTGTGTGTGTGTGTGTGTGTGTGTGTGTGTGTGTGTGTGTGTGTGTGTGTGTGTGAGTGTGTGTGTGTGCGTGTGTTAACAATCAATATTTGCACCAATAACTCACTACAGTTGTGACCGGGTGTGGAAGTGTGAATTGCTCATTACTCTATAATTTGTTCATGATTGTAGCTATGTATAAACGTAAGTAACCATTCTTACAGGATTCATTACTTTTGTAACTTGTTACCTGGAGAGAGTGAGTTCATTACCTTTGTACCTAGTTCAGCCATCAAAACTTTGGGAGCCCAGTCCCTGCACCAATTACGTACCTCTGTAATCTGTAAATACCTTTGTAACTTGTCATGATTGTGACCAGACCTACCTGGAGTTCATTACTTTTATAAATTGAGTTCATTACCTTTGTAAATTGTGAATTCATTACCTCTGTAACTTGCTCAGCTATCAAAACTTTGGAGTCCAGTCCCTGGACCAATTATGTACCTCTGTAATCTTTTGACTACCGCCCACAGGATGGGTATGTGGTGACTACCGCCCACAGGATGGGTATGGGGTGCATAATAAACATATTAAACTAACTGGTCAGAGACGTCGCTGGGTACAAATGGGTCTACTTCCTTAGTTACGCTGACAAAGTTCTTACTTAGATAAGTCTGCAGGGGTCGAGTCACAGCTTCTCGTCCAGTTTGTTTAGTATCAATCTACTTTACTGAGTCCTGGCCTCTACCTGAGTCTTCAAACTGTGTATAATGTATCTTTCTTCATCTTAATTCATTTCATTCACTATATCGAGATTGAAAAAGTATTGCATATGACCCAGTGGACCATCTGTCTTTTTGGCTGTCATCTGTGCACCCTGGCTCTCTCTACTTACATTTCCAACATCTTGAGTATTTTGTACGTCATGATCATATCTCTCTTTTTTTTTTTTTTTTACACAGGGTTTGACAAGGTTAAGGATCCCTAGCTTTATTGACAGCTATATTACAGGTTAAGGATTCCTAACTTTATTGGCAAGCTAAGAGCTGTTACCTACATCAGCTCATTTGAAAGCATTTTTATTGTTACGAGACATACAAGTACGGAACAGGATGAAGTTGGAGCCATCTGTGGGCCAGCATTTTCATTTGATCAACTGACTTTATCTCGTTGACATCATTATGCTGTACAAATGTGTTCCATACTCGAGTCATCCTGGGTATGTATGATCTCAGATGGAGTGATGTTCTGGAGAAGGATACAGCCAGAGTGAAGTTGCTGCTTTCTGCCCGTCTTGTGGCATAAAAGCTTGTTTCACGCTGTCCTCGAAGTGGATCCAAGTGTGGTATTTTGACAATATTGGCCTTGTACATAACAGTAAGGCCACCCACATCCCTCCTATGTTGAAGGCTCTGCTGAAATGACAGATCTATCCAGGATGGGTCCAGGCGAGAGATGAGACGTCTTGCTCTGTTCTCTACTCTGTCAAGCAGTCGCAGATGAGAGGGGGGGCAGGCAAACCAAGAAAGTGGAGCATACTCAAGGTGTGAGCGTACTTGTGCCTCGTACAGGATCTTGCAACCCCTACTGTCAAACAGATGCGAGACACGGCGAAGTGCTGTAAGCTTCCTGGCTGCCTTGTTTGCAAGATTTACATGGTTCTTCATGGTTAGTTTGGAGTCAAATTTCACCCCAAGGATATCAACTTCTTCTCCAGGTGCCAACATCCTCCCAATCATCCTTACTACTGCACCAGCATTACCATCATGGTGCCTAGAGACGATCATCATTTGCGTTTTCTCAGGTGCAAATGTTACTTGCCATCTATTTCCCCAAGCTGATATAGCTCTCAGCTGGTGATTGATGTAGCTTAGAGCAGCTGGCATTTCTTCTCTTGGATAAGTGAATGTCAGTGTACAGTCGTCTGCATATGCATGTGATTCTGGGATGAGATGAAGAAGGTCGTTGAAGTAGACATTCCATAACAGTGGACCCAGCACGCTTCCTTGTGGAACGCTTGCCCCAATAGGATGCCTTGCTGATTCCGTTCCATTGAGGACTACACTTAGAGATCTACCATGAAGGTAATCACTGAGGGGACATAGCGTAGAGCCTGCAATTCCCAGTGCTTGAAGTTTTGCTAAGAGGCCCTGGTGCCACACCCGGTCGAAAGCACCAGCAATGTCCAGTGCTACCACACAGCTGACTTTGAATTCATCCAGTGACTGGTGCCACTTAGTGGAGAGGTTTAACAACAGATCAGCAGCAGAGTAACCTTTCCTGAAGCCATATTGACGATCACAAAGTAGTGAGTGGTAGTCAAAAAAATCTGTCATTTGTCTTGAGATTATTGTCTCAAGGATCTTACCAGTGATTGACAGGAGTGACACTGGTCTGTAGTTGCTGATTTCTGCTCTGCTCTTCTTTTTGTGAACAGGGACTACATTTGCCTCTTTCCATAGAGAGGGCCATTTACACTGTACTAGGCAGTGCTGAATGATGCGAGTTAGAGGTGCTGCTAGCTGGTCTGCACATCTTCTCAACAATCTTGGGCTCAACTTGTCTGGGCCCACAGCCTTTTCTTGGTCAAGTGATTTAAGAAGGAAATGCACCTCCTCCTGCCTTATTGTCACCACTGACAGTTTTGACACAGTTCGTGCAGTTAGCCAAGGAGGGTCCCTTGCTGGATCAGGAACTTGCATTTTGGTAGCAAAGTGTTCAGCAAAGAGGTCCGCCTTCTCTTGACTACTAGTAGAGGTGGTCCCATCCTGTCGATTTAGAGGTGGAATAAGTTCATCAGGCAGATAACCTTGTCTGTCCTTGACCAGGGACCACCAGGTTTTGGAGCCTACCCTACCTGATGCTAACTTTCTTTTAGTGTCCACCTCCCAATTAGCAATGGCCCACTTTTGAACATCACCCATATGCCTACAGGCTTGCATGTGCAAGTTCCTGTTATAGGTGGTAGGATGTCTCTTATACCTTCGCCATGCTTCGTACTTAGCAGTAGCAGCCTCTCTACAACGAAAGCCAAACCAAGGCTGATCTGTAGGCTTTGTCACATATTGCCGGTGAGGAATGTGTTCTTGTTGCAGATTAAGGATGTGTCCAGTGAAGGCTTTCACTTGGTTGTCAACATATCCCTGGAGAAGAGCATTCCAGTCGGTGGTGGCGAGCTCAGAGCAAAGGGCTGGCCAATTACCTCTTTCCCATAGCCAGGTTGTGCGTGTGGACTCCTCACCTCGTTCTGTTGGGATCTTAAGTGTGGTAAAAACAGCCTTGTGGTGAGACGATCCAACGTAGCCGAGGGGTTGACAAGTGACTATGCCTTCTGCCAGATCACTCACTACTGGGTCAAGGGAGGAGCCAGAGATATGAGTAGGGAAATCAACAAAGTTTCTCATGTCAAACACTGCAAGAAGGTCATCAAAGTCCCTCTGTATAAGGTGCTGGTTGAGGTCACCAACAATTATAATATGTTGACAGTTGTGTTGTAGCAGAAGGGAGTCAATGTTTTCCATTAGGAAGTTGATAGGGTCTGCGTGTTGCCACTGAGGTCTGTACATTGCACATGCTAGTACAGAGGTACTAGTGTTTATACAGAGCTTGAAGAACATCATTTCAAGATGTGTAGGGGTGGCAACATCTATGTGCTGGGCATGAACACTTTTAGAGAAGCACACAGCAACACCACCTCCTTGCCCTTGCCTGTCTCTTCTCATCCATGAGGTGTAGCCAGCAATTCTTGCAAAATTTTCTGGAGTCCTGTCATCAGCAGCTATCATGTCGGGACGTCGAGTGTTCACAAAGCTATGTGTGAGCTCTCCAACATTAGTAATGAAACCTCTAATGTTGGCCGACAGGATGCTGATAGACTGGCTCCTCATGATGAAGTGGTCAGCTTGAGGTGGTGGGTGTGTAGGGAATGTAAGGTGCCTGCCCTTGAGAGAGGTAGGGTACTGAGGCAGCTACAGGGATGTAGGTCTGTGGTCTTGTATAAGGCCCAATCCCACCTGCTGGGCTGGGATAGGAGTAGCTAAGTGGGTGACGTGTGAGAGTGTTCACCAATTCAGAGATC
>NC_091294.1:25883945-25893945 GCF_038502225.1 Cherax quadricarinatus | reverse complement strand
CAAGCTTTTATGCCACAAGACGGGCAGAAAGCAGCAACTTCACTCTGGCTGTACCCTTCTCCAGAACATCACTCCATCTAAGATCATACATACCCAGGATGACTAGAGTATGGAACACATTCGTACAGCATAATGATGTCAACGAGATAAAGTCAGTTGATCAAATGAAAATGCTGGCCCACAGATGGCTCCAATTTCATCCTGTTTCCTACTTGTATGTCTCATAACAATAAAAATGCTTTCAAATGAGCTGATGTAGGTAACAGCTCTTAGCTTGCCAATAAAGTTAGGAATCCTTAACCTGTAAATAGATGTCTATAAAGCTAGGGATCCTTAACCTTGTCAAACCCTGTGTAAAAAAAAAAAAAAAAAAAAAAAAAAAAAAAAAATCACCTGTTTATGGTTAAGGGGAAGTTTTGAGTGATAGAGCCGGCCCTACGATCACTGGTAGCTGGCTATAACAAACCCTGCTTCAGAGTGATTATCAAACACACAACACCTAGCAGTAGTAGGAAGATAAAATTTGTAGGAGCAAGGAATAGGCAGGAGGAGTAAGTTGGGGCCAATAGGACTGACAACAGTTTTAAGAGATAATGTTTTAAGACACAAAGACAGTACAATCTGAGAAGCAAGTATTGGGTACACATGTAGTATAAGGTAGTACACAACTGGGCAAAATAAAGACTAACACACACTAGTATTATAATTGTTAGAATTACTCTCATTATTAATGGTATTTTATTAGTATTATGGATACATAGAGGTGAGGTGTATTTCTGGGATATATAATCAACTGACGTGCTCACACACACACATGGGCACACACACACACACACACACACACACACTCGGGGCCAGGAGCTGAGTTTCGATCCCTGAAACCACAACTAGGTGAGTACACATACCCACACAGCTGACCCTTGGAATTTGACTGCATCCCCCCACCACTCCCCCTCTCTCTCCCACCCTCCTCTTCAGCCTTCTCTCCCCCTCCCTCCTATCTTTCTCTCTCCCCCTCCCTCTCTCCCCCTCTCTCTCCCACCCTCCTCTTCAGTCTTTCTCTCCCCCCCCCCTCCCTCTTCCCCCACCTCTCCCCCTCTCTCTCCCACCCTCCTCTTCAACCTTCTCTCCCCTCCCTCTTTCTGTCTTTCTCTCTCCCCCTCCCTCGCATTCCCCCACCTCTCCCCCTCTCTCTCCCACCCTCCTCTTCAGCCTTCTCTCCCCCTCCCTCTTTCTATCTTTCTCTCTCCCCCTCCCTTGCATTTCTCTCTCTCATAGCCTTTTCCCTCACCCTCCTCTCTCCTTCTCTATCTCTCTCTCTCTTTCTCTCTCCATCTCTCTACCCTTTCTCTCCTTCTCTCATTTCTCTCTCTCCCTCCCTAGTCTTATCCTTCATCCCCATCCTCCCTCCTCTCTCTGCCTCTTTCTTCCCTTTAACTCTCCCCCTCTTACTCTCTCTCTCCCTCCTCTAGCCTTCCATTCTTATTTTCTCTCTCCTATAGCCTTGTCCCTCCCCCACACACACACCCTGAAAACACATAAACTTTTCTCTGTGGTAAAATACATAAGCTTCTTTCTGTGGTAATAAAAAACAAAAAACAAAACAAAATGGGTGGCCCTAGAGAGCGGAAAACCAAAGATATGGTGGACAAACCAGGGAGGAAAGATTGGGAGTTAGAGCTCCAAAAAGGGAGGAAGAGTGGGGAAGGAAGATAGAAGAGCTTTGCAAGATAATGGAGGAGCGGATAGCTGAAGAGTGCAGGAAGTGGAAGCTACAAGTCTTAGCAGCAGAAACTAGGATACAGTGCTTAGAAGAGAAAATGAAAAACCTAAAACAGATTAGAGAGACAAATGACAATTCAGATGCAACAACAGGAAATTCTATGTCAGGCACAGACAAGGGGATGGTAAGAAACAAAGGAGATTAGCCGTACATGAAAGCCCTATCAGACCCACGTGGGGCCAGGGAAAAGAGGAGGAGCATACTAAGATCAAATGGCATATCCGAAGACAATGAAGGTATGTTATATGCAGAGACTCTAACAGCCAACTGCAGTAGCAATGAACAGCTGATCATGAAAGACAGTTCCCTGAGAATAGAAGTTTCAGATAGGACAGGGACTGAAGGCAAGAACATTTCAATGGAAGGAAACAAAACACCTCAGAGGATGCAAATGGACTCAGTGGGAGGAGGAAAGGGAGAGGTCAGTTTTTATCTACGGGCTCCAAGAAGCCAAGGGGGACAACTTCAAAGGAATAAAACAGGAGGAGGAAAAAATGATTGAAGGCATCATGAAAACAATAAGTGAGGACGAACCATACACCCGGCCGGGATTGAACCCGCGGTCATAGAGTCTCAAAACTCGATATGACGATATGACCCAGGTGACAAATTTTCTGAGAATTGGGTGGTTAGCGAGTTGAAGCATACGGCCTGTCAAAGTAATTTTCAAGGAAGAATCAGTTCGAACCAGGATTCTGCAAGAGAAAGCATGACTGAGGGACAAACAGGGGTACCAGAGAGTATACCTCGATCGTGACAGAACACAAGAAGAAAGGACTACACTGAAAGAGAGGGTACAGAGATGCAAGGAGGAACGAGAGGCAATGATGAAGATGAGCAGGACCCAGACACAGGAGGAAGGGCAAACACACCCCACAGAATCTACCACCAAAAGACTCCAACTGCGACAATCCCAACACAACTGAGCAATCCAAACCACAACCCACTCACTGTTCCCTCTTCCAGCAACACCCACATCACAAACCTCACCCCAACAGCTGTCCCTTATGGGCATTTTGACCCCACCCCCATCATCACAAACCCCACCTACACCACAGCCCCCCATAGGCCCCACCAAGGCTCCTGCTCCCCCAACCCCAATATTCTTGCAGGACCACAGTGATAGAAAAGAAGCTGAAAGTTTGGTACACAAATGCGGATGGAATAACGAATAAACATGAAGAGGGGCATGAAAGAATCAGTGAGGAATCTCCAGACATCATAGCAGTCACAGAAACAAAACTCGCTGAGACAATAACAGACGCAATCTTCCCACCGGGATATCAGATCCTGAGAAAAGATAGAAGGAGTAGAGGGAGAGGAGGAGTTGCACTGCTCATAAAAAAACGATGGGGATTTGAGGCAATGGAAAGCATGGACGTGATTGCAGAAAGAGACTACATAGTAGGTACAATTCAGTCTGGAGAACATAAAGTAGTCATTGGAGTGATGTATAACCCACCACAGAACTGCAAGAGGCCAAGAGAGGAGTACGAAGAAAACAACAGGGCGATGGTGGACACACTGGCTGAGGTGGCAAGAAGAGCTCACTCAAGCAGAGCAAAGTTACTGGTAATGGGCGATTTCAACCACAGGGAGATCGACTGGGAAAACCTGGAGCCACATGGGGGGTCCTGAAATATGGAGAGCCAAGATGATGGATGCATCAACATGTCAGGGACACTACCAGAGAGAGAGAGGGGAGGATGAGCCAGCAAGACTGGATCTTGTGTTCACCCTGAGCAGTTCAGACATTGAGGAAATCACTTACAAGAGGCCCCTTGGAGCTAGCGATCATGTGGTTCTGAGTTTTGATTATATAGTAGAGTTACAAGTGGAGAAGGAAACAGAAACTGAATGGGAAAAGCTAAACTACAAAAGGGGGGACTACACAGGTATGAGGAACTTCCTGCAGGAGGTTCAGTGGGACAGAGACCTGATAGGAAAATCAGTAAACGAGATGATGGAGTGCAAGGAGGCAGAGGAAAGGTTTGTTCTCAAGGGAAACAGAAATAATAGGAAGACCAAAGCGAGTCCTTGGTTTCCCCGAAGGTTTAGGGAGGCAAAAACTAAGTGCACCAGAGAATGGAAAAAGTACAGGAGGCAAAGGACCCAGGAAAATAAGAAGATTAGTAGAAAAGCCAGAAACGAGTATGCACAGATAAGGAGGGAGGCCCAGCGACAGTACGAAAACGACAGCATCGAAAGTCAAGTCCGACCCGAAACTGCTGTATAGCCACATTAGGAGGAAGACAACAGTCAAGGACCAGGTGATAAGGCTGAGGAAAGAAGGTGGAGAACTCACAAGAAATGATCAAGAGGTATGTGAGGAGCTAAACAGGAGATTTAAGGAAGTATTTACAGTGGAGACAGGAAGGCCTCTTGGGGGACAGACCAGATGGGGACACCAGCAAGGAATATACCAACAAGTGTTGGTATATATATGGGTCCTTAGAGAGGGAGCAGATATGTTGCGTGTGCCACTTACCACAATCTTCAACACGTCCCTGGAAACTGGGCAACTACCTGAGGTATGGAAGATGGCAAATGTAGTTCCCATTTTTAAAAAAGGAGACAGAATAGAGGCACTAAACTATAGACCTGTGTCACTGACGTGTATAGTATGCAAAGTTATGGAGAAGATTATCAGGAGGAGAGTGGTGGAGCACCTGGAACGGAACAAGAGTATAAATGCCAACCAGCATGAATTCATGGAAGGAAAATCCTGTGTCACAAACCTTCTGGAGTTTTGTGATAAAGTAACAAAAGACACGAGAGAGAGGGGTTGGTTGATTGCATCTTCTTGGACTGCAAGAAGGCCTATGACACAGTTCCTCACAAGAGATTAGTGCAGAAGCTGGAGGATCAAATTCAAAGTTTATTCTCTATAAGGATTACAATGCTGAGTTTACAGAAATTTGGTTATTGTTTGGTTTACATGTAGTAAAATTGTGATTACAGAGTGTACCACTAGAACGCTTAGCATGGCTAGGCATTTCGGGCATACTTAGTTTTATTCTTAATCGTAAAATATTACAAATTATGAGGTAAGTTGGTATTATGGCTAAGTGACTAAATACTAGTTTGTGAGTTTTGCAATGTGAATGCTTTTGTTTTGGCACAGTATATAGTTTCAGTATTGGAGTATCACAGGATTCATTATTTTAAGACTGAGATTAATATTTCTGTTTATGGTCAAATGAGTGAGCGAGTGTAAGTGTGAACCACCAGGTGGTATTCGTGTAGTTAGTTGACGGGGTGTATCAGGGAGATAAGATGTTTTCTAATGGTAGTTTTGAAGGTGATGAAGGTGTCTGCAGTTCTAGAGTTCTCAGGTAGGGTATTCCAGATTTTAGGGCCTTTGACATACATTGAATTTTTGTAAAGGTTTAGTCGGACACGGGGAATGTCGTAGAGATGTTTGTTTCTGGTGTTATGCCTGTGGGTTCTGTCACAACTATCAAGAAAGCGTTTTAGGTCAAGGTTGATATTAGAGTTTAAGGCCCTGTAGATAAAGATTGCACAGTAGTAAGTGTGGATGTACTGAACTGGGAGTAAGTTTAGATCTTTGAAGAGTGGGGGGGTGTGCTGCCAGGGATGGGATTTAGTGATTATTCTTACTGCAGCTTTTTGTTGGGTTATTATTGGCTTTAGGTGTGTTGCTGCAGTTGATCCCCAAGCACAAATAGAATAGGTGAGGTATGGATAAATAAGTGAGTGGTATAGTGTGAGAAGGGCATTTTGCGGCACGTAGTATCGTATCTTGGAGAGGATTCCAACCGTTTTGGATACTTTTTTGGCTATATGCTGGATATGGGTGCTGAAATTCAGGTTGTTGTCAAGGTATAAGCCTAGGAATTTTCCCCCATTATTTCTGGTAATTAGAGTGTTGTCAATCTTAATGTTAATTTGTGCATCTCCTGCTCTGCTACCAAACATAATATAGTAAGTTTTGTCAGTGTTAAGCGTAAGTTTATTGGCTGTCATCCAAGTCGATATTTTAATCAGCTCATCATTCACAATGGTGTTGAGGGTGGCAATGCAATGGATCAGAGAATACCTGACAGGGAGGCAGCAACGAGTCATGGTACGTGAAGAGGTATCACAGCGGGCGCCTGTGACGAGCAGGGTCCCACAGGGGTCAGTTCCAGGACCAGTGCTATTTTTGATATATGCGAACGACGTGATGGAAGGAATAGACTCTGAAGTGTCCCTATCCGCAGATGATGTGAAGTTGATGAGAAGAATTAAATCGGATGAGGATGAGGCAGGACTGCAAAGAGACCTGGACAGGCTGGACATGTGGTCCAGAAACTGGCTTCTCGAATTCAATCCTGCCAAATGCAAAGTCATGAAGATTGGGGAGGGGCAAAGAAGACTGCAGGCAGAGTGTAGGCTAGGTGGACAAAGACTACAGACCTCACTCAGGGAGAAAGTCCTTGGGGTGACCATAACACCGAGCAAGTCACCGGAGGCACATCAACCAAATAACTGCTGCAGCATATGGGCGCCTGGCAAACCTGAGAATAGCGTTCCGATACCTTAATAAGGAATCGCTCAAGACACTGTACACTGTGTATGTTAGGCCCATACTGGAGTATGCAGCACCAGTCTGGAACCCACACCTGGTCAAGCACGTCAAGAAGTTAGAGAAAGTACAAAGGTTTGCAACAAGGCTAGTCCCAGAGCTCAGGGAATTGTCGTACGAGGAAAGGTTGAGGGAACTCGGACTGACGACACTGGAGGACAGAAGGGTCAGGGGAGACATGATAACGACATACAAGATACTGCGGGGAATAGACAAGGTGGACAGAGATAGGATGTTCCAGAGAGGGGACACAGAAACAAGGGGTCACAACTGGAAGCTGAAGACTCAGACGAGTCACAGGGACGTTAGGAAGTATTTCTTCAGTCGTAGAGTCGTCAGGAGGTGGAATAGCCTAGCAAGTGAAGTAGTGGAGGCAGGAACCATACATAGTTTTAAGAAGAGGTATGACAAAGCTCAAGAAGCAGAGAGGTAGAGGACCTAGTAGCGATCAGTGAAGAGGCGGGGCCAGGAGCTGAGTCTCGACCCCTGCAACCACAATTAGGTGAGTACAATTAGGTGAGTACACACACACACACACACACACACACACACATACACACACACACATACACACACACACACACACATACACACATACCCACACACACACACAATGTATATGGGTGTTTTAAAAAGATGGACCTGATCGTGAAATAAACTGTTTTGAAATTTGGTCCATCTCCTTGAAACACACTGAATATTATATATATTTATACATTTATTTCAGTTAACCACTTATAGATTTCAGAGAAAATGGTTATCGCCTCATTTACAGAAAGTGATAATTTAAAGAGCAACTCTTATAAAAAAATGACCAAAACGACACATCACTACCGTGATTGGAACAATACACAAATAACCTGTACATAAGAGAGAGGAGCTTACGACGATGTTTCGGTCCGACTTGGACCATTTACAAAGTTACACTTTATACGGTGCCCCGTGGCCTTGTGGCAAAAGCTCTCACTTCACACTGTGAGGGCCCAGGTTCGATTCCCGGCCAGGGTAAAAACATTAGGCGTGTTTCCTTACACCGCTTGTCCATGTTCACCATCAGTAAAAGTGGGTACCTGGGTGTTAGTGGACTGGAACAAAACTGACCTAATTTGCTCGAAACGCTCTGCATAACAAGCGGGTTTCTATGCAGCAATATGTCACTGACATCAGCTAGGACTGTATACCTTGTACATGTACTTGTAGAAATAAAGATATCATTATATTATTATGTGCGGGTTATTTGCGCAAAGCTCTTACGTTGGTGGGTTAATTTTCTGGTGTTGATCTGGACCATAACACATGTTCCTCTTAATTCCTCCCCAGTCCCACCCTACATCCCAATAAGCTGAGTTGTTTTCACAGGTACCTTGTGTGTGTCTCGACGCCTACCCAAATAATCTGCCCTGCCACTCCTTGCCGCTGCACCAGTCATTAGTACCACCATCACCAAGCTGCTGGTTTAAGCTATATAGCTCTATCTCTCTCTCTCTACCACTCAAAGCCTTCTTCTCACGGTCTCACTAACATATTCTTGCCCTACCATCACTTCTCCGCTCACCCTACAAGAGTCTTACCTAAACTCTGGTTCGTTCCTGGCTAGGTCATGCAAATCTTTCAGTGGGCTGCAGAAAACAATATGAAGTTCAACGATGAGAAATTTCAATTACTCAGATATGGTAAACATGAGGAAATTAAATCTTCATCAGAGTACAAAACAAATTCTGGCCACAAAATAGAGCGAAACACCAACGTCAAAGACCTGGGAGTGATCATGTCGGAGGATCTCACCTTCAAGGACCATAACATTGTATCAATCGCATCTGCTAGAAAAATGACAGGATGGATAATGAGAACCTTCAAAACTAGGGAGGCCAAGCCCATGATGACACTCTTCAGGTCACTTGTTCTATCTAGGCTGGAATATTGCTGCACACTAACAGCACCTTTCAAAGCAGGTGAAATTGCCGACCTAGAAAATGTACAGAGAACTTTCACGGCGCGCATAACGGAGATAAAACACCTCAATTACTGGGAGCGCTTGAGGTTCCTAAACCTGTATTCCCTGGAACGCAGGAGGGAGAGATACATAATTATATACACCTGGAAAATCCTAGAGGGACTAGTACCGAACTTGCACACGAAAATCACTCACTACGAAAGCAAAAGACTTGGCAGACGATGCAACATCCCCCCAATAGGGGGAGAGAGCACAACTTTGTAGTACCCACAGTCAGTGGCCAGGCTTCAAACACCTTTTATTGTACAGTAATAAAGGAATGGAACAGACTGCCCGCACATGTCAAAGCCAGTCATAGCATGAACCAGTTCAAGAAGAGTGCCAAAAGGTGTCTGATGAATGTAGCTACAGAAAGGGAGGGGAATGATTTTCTATTTTTTAGCTAACATACGTGTAAATTTTACCTTATTCATAGTAATGACCCTCGTATTGTAGATAGTCTTAATGACCCTCGTGTAGTAGATAGTCTTTTTAGTATGATAATAAGATGTTATCTTCATTGTAGAATAATAAGAAAATATTATAACCTTTATATTATAATAATAAGGTAAAAAGGACCCCAATGGAAATAAGTCACTCTGTCTGACTTTTTTGGGTTATCCTAGGTTCTCTACACACATGCTGCTATGTATGATAATTCTATGTAACTGTATTTGTGTATACCTGAATAAACTTACTTACTTACTTACTTAATGAAAAGCAGGGGTGTCACTAGCACGTTAAGAGACCATACAATAAGTGTCAGGGGCCCGAGACTGTTCAACTGCCTCCCAGCACACATAAGGGGGATTACCAACAGACCCCTGGCAGTCTTCAAGCTGGCACTGGACAAGCACCTAAAGTCAGTTCCTGATCAGCCGGGCTGTGGCTCGTATGTTGGTTTGCGTGCAGCCAGCAGCAACAGCCTGGTTGATCAGGCTCTGATCCACCAGGAGGCCTGGTCACAGACCGGGCCGCGGGGGCGTTGACCCCCGGAACTCTCTCCAGGTAAACTCCAGGTAAACACCAGTCGACTAACACCCAGGTACCTATTTGCTGCTAGGTGAACAGGGCAACAGGTGTAAGGAAACGTGTCGAAATGTTTCCACCCGCCGGGAATCGAACCCGGGCCCTCCGTGTGTGAAGCGGGAGCTTTAGCCACCAGGCCACCGGGCCACACTGTATGTATAGTAATTTGTATTTTTTTTTTATTTCTGTGCATTGTACACAGTGTGTAATTTAGATGTTATAAAATATCGTTTAACACAACTGAAGGCACTAAGAGGGCAAGGCAGGACGCCAGTACCAATGTCACATTATTTGACTTTATTAGGTTATTTTGGGTTCAATTCCTCATATTTTATTATATAAAATCATTGTAAACTTCAGATTCAGTCATGAGACCAAAATAAACATTGATATACAGCGTAATGTATTAGTATTGCATGAGGCTTAGATAAGATACTTCAGTATGATGCAGTGTTTGTAGGGAGGTGCATGACATTTTAGGTGTGCATGCAGAGGCCATTAACGTTACTTTCAAGAGTACTCTGAAAGAGGCGGAATGTATGGTCAAGTCTCCTAACACTTGGTGCCCCTGGGAGAGGACCTCAAATTAAGAACACCAGTGGAAAAA
>NC_091294.1:25702193-25883845 GCF_038502225.1 Cherax quadricarinatus | reverse complement strand
TAATCAGATCTGATCCAAGGAGGGAGAGATTAGCTCCAACTCCTTGGATCAAGACATCTTGACTGGAAGAAAACTTGATCAGAGTAGAATTTTCAAGGTGAACTGAATGTGTGTATGCAAGAGGTAAATGTACCCATGTTGCAGGTAGACTGTGAAGGACTTTGATTGACAGTGATGTCATCCACAATGATGGACTCATGAAGAACTGTGTACATGTATGTTGTTGTTATTATAATCAAGGGGGAAGCGCTAAACCTGTAGGATTATACAGTGCCTGTGGGGGGATGTGGAAGGTATTTAGGCTTAATTCAGGGAACTGGAGCACAGATTCAGTTCCCTAGATCAAGAGTCCCTCACCAGCATCAAGGAACCTTCCTTGAGGGGTTTCTCTTTTCCTTTTTTAAATTTATTAATCTTCTTTCAACAAACTGGCCGTATCCCACCAAAGCACGGTGGCCCAAAAAAAGAAAAACAAAAGTTTCTCTTATTAACTTTAGTAGTGTATACAGAAGAGGTTACTAGCCCCTTGCATTTTAGTCACCTTTTATGACATGCATGGCTTATGGAGGAAGAATTCTGTTCCACTTACCCAAGGAGAAGGGAAAGAAGTTACAAGTGCTTAATTGAAATGGTTCAATCCCCAGCAATCCATGCAGTAATTACAACTTTATTACAGATTAATGGTTACGTATATAAATTTTATAGGTAGTAGGTTGGTAGACAGCAACCGCCCAGGGAGGTACTACTGTCCTGCCAAGTGAGTGTAAAACTGTAATTGTTTTACATAATGGTAGGATTGCTGGTGTCCATTTTTCTGTCTCATGAACATGCAAGATTTCAGGTACGTCTTGCTACTTCTACTTACATTTAGGTCACACTACACATGCATGTCTTCTTCTTTCAACGTACCAGCCACATCCCACTGAGGTGGGGTGGCAAAAAAGAAAAAACTAAAGTTTCTCTTTTTAAATTTAGTAATATATACAGGAGAAGGGGTTACTAGCCCCTTGCACATATATACACACCCCTCTGGGTTTTCTTCTATTTTCTTTCTAGTTCTTGTTCTTGTTTATTTCCTCTTATCTCCATGGGGAAGTGGAACAGAATTCTTCCTCTGTAAGCCATGCGTGTTGTAAGAGGCAACTAAAATGCCGGGAGCAAGGGGCTAGTAACCCCTTCTCCTGTACATATTACTAAATGTAAAAGGAGAAACTTTCATATTTCCTTTTGGGCCACCCCGCCTCAGTGGGATACAGCCATGTGTTGAGAGAGTATATAAATTTGTATGGTATACATACATGTCCTGTATATGCACATGGAATGCATGTATGCATAATGTACATACAGTCACCACATTGCTAATAGTTAGAGTAAATGGTAGAAAGAAGTACAATTTATAGTATACACACTACTGGTGTTCAGAGGAACACACATATGACACTGCTCAAACTGGATGATGATTAAACACAAACAGTGACAAATGTGTATACACCATTCATCAGTGTTGATAGTGATGGAGGCACCATGCTGAGAAGAGGCAGCTCAGAGTAGCATGAGCTACTCTGAAATGACATGTAAAATTAAAATGCTGAGAAAATAATACCTTGCAATCTCTGCATGAGAAGGTCTCCCAGTTATAACAGCTTTATATTTAAAAGTAATATAATAAATGGGAGCAGCTGAAAGCAAAGAAATATTCAAGAGGATTGAAGGTGGCAAGGGCTTGATGCTAGTGAAGGGCTCTTGATCCAAAAAGTGGGAATTACCCTCCCCTTCCTCAGATCACATCTCATTACCTTCAATTCTTCAGGTGCAATATAATACTTAAGGGTTTAGCACTTTCAAAAAAAAAAAAAAAAAAAAAGGAATTGTCTACAAGATTTTGGTTTACTTGAAAAAAGTCTAATGCAGAATAACATATGATCTCAGAATAAATTCAAGATAATCACCAGGAGGCTAAGTGCAAGTGCCGTAGCATTAATAGTTCTTCAAACATGATATAACACGTAAAATCTCTTACACACAGTCAAGACACTGAATCAGATGGAAAACTATGGCCACTTCAAATATTTCAATATGATATTTTACACTTACACTGATTCTCTCACTCTCACATCTTCCCAACCCCACAAAAAAGTAATAATTTCAAGCTTACAAAGTTATCATAAAGAACAGACAACATAAAATACTCCTGTATGAAAATAATAAATTATAATTAATTATCACCTGAAGGTTGAAGCAAGATCAGTGTTAAATTATAAACTACAATTGATTTATTTAATACAAAATGGGGATCTTTCAAAAACCGAAGTCATTATTCCCTAGTCATTGCCATTAGATGTGGTGCCTTCCAAGTACATCCAATACATGCTGAAGGTGGTCAGGAGGTAGAACACCAGGTACATGATATATAGTACTTGATATGAAAACTGGTGATGGTGTGGGGAATGTAGTGGCAGCTATGCAATGGGCATACTGGTAGTGCAAAAACAGTGATAGGTAGATGCTGATACAGATGATGCAGATACACATTATTTTGGTTTGGATGATACTGAAAATAAGATATATTTTCTAAGACAATTTATAGAAAACCACAACATAATTTGTAAACTGGTTAGAATAGTCTCATCTTATTTACAAAATAAAATGATAAAGTGAAAATAAAGCATTTTACATTACGCTGTACATACTGAATGGCATATGACAGCAAATACACAAGTCACTTCGGTTCAAATTTTCTTATTCGCAACATCAGATGGAAAAACCATTGTTAATAATATATATGTGAATAGAGCCTGCATTAAGCACAATCTGTAGATGATGCTTCATGCTTAGCCATCATACTTAATAATTCTAAATGATTCAGGCAAATGAATGTGTTAGAGAGAATAACTGTATGCAAGTCTATTATAATCATGTTGTAATCTGTTGCCACTGTCATCCAAGTTATTTATCTTATTAGTCCAAATACTCCCACTCTGGGATAGGGAATACTATACTGTACTTACATAATACGTACAACATAATCCCAACTCGTCAACGAGATAAAAAGTTAAATTGTGTGTGGAACAGAGATGACAAGTGTTGCTCATTGATGTATAAATAACTCTGGTCACTCTCAAGCAGATACCTACAATTTCACAAATAACCCACACTTAAAAGAATCCCACCATTAATGTAACCTTGCTCATACTCTAACACGTCCATTAAAAACCACTTGTCTCCATTCATTCCTATTTAACATGCTCACATAAGCCTGCTGGATGCTCAAGCCCATAAAACTCAAAGCCTCCTTAACCCTTTCCTTCTAACCAGGTTCTGGAACAACCCCTACCCCTCCCCTCCCACCCCAAATTTATATATCCCCTTTACCATCCTATTCTTCCTTTCTACATGACCAAACCACCTCAACAAAACCCTTTTGGTCCTCTGAATTATACATACTCTTGGAGACCCTACCTTACCTTTTAATTCTTATGTTCTGAATTCTCTGCAAGATATCTGCATTACATATTGCTTTCAAACATGACATCTCCACTGCCTCTAGCCTCTTCTTCATTACAACGTTCAAATCCCAGGCCTCATACTCGTATAAAAGTGTGGATACTATTATACTCTGGTACATTCCCTCTTTGCCTCTGTAGATAAATATAATTCTTTCCACAAATACCTCAACACACCACCCATCTTCCCTTACCCTATCTATTCTATGATTGACCTTTTCTTACATAAATTCATCTGCTGACATATCCACTCCTAAACATCTAAATACATCCACTTCCTCCAGTTTGATATTCAATCTATCATTGCCATGACTTTTCATCTTCATTATCTTGATTTTTTTTTAAAGTTCACTTTGAATTCCTTCTCTTACATGCCTTTCCAGATTCATCTGCCAAAAGAACTGCCTCATCAGAAAAAGAGCAAATGCGATAATTCCCCTTTATATGAGATTCAATATATTTTAATCCAGCAACATTTCCCAACACATTAGCATTCATCTCTTTTCCAACCCCATCTGTAAATATGTTGAGCAACCATGGTGACATCATTTATCCTGAGCTTTACACTCTGCACAAAAGCTTCTCAATTGCTTTCAGTAGCCTGCCACCAATATCATACATTTGCAAAATCTACCACATAGTTCCCCTATCAACTTTCATCAAATTCCTTTTCTAAACATACAAATGCAACAAATGGCTCTTTACCCTTCATACATATGTTGTATTATCATCATCAGTTTAAGCGCTAAACGAGAAAGGGTTATAATATTTAAATTATATCTTGTAACACATGAACACCAAATTCAGGTACTAAACTTGATAAAACAGATACAAAAGCTGTGATTAAGGAACAAGATGAACAAGTTTAAGAGTATGACAATATCAAGAAAGAATGCTGTGGAAAGAATGGATGCAAAAGAACTGAATAATGAATGACTGGATGTGCATTTCTGTCTGAGAACTGAGTAAAGCTTTTGAGCTGGCTTACAGGAAAAGTGTAGAGCAAATTAAGGCTAAATCAAGTAAGAGAGTGATGAAAAAATGTTAGCAGCAAGGCACTGGTACCTTGATAAGATATAGACAGTATATGTTAATGGTTGCAAGGATCACTGCCTAGTCTAAGACCAGGTCTCTTAAGCTGGATATAAAATGCTGTACTGCCAGATTAAGAACTATAATATTAAGAAACACATGATAAAGTAAAGGCATGTGTATACAGAATGGAGGAATTTTTTTTTAAGATTTGTGTGTTCAAGAGAAAGAAATGACGAGCAATGCTGCCAGTTTCCACCAATATAACAGGATGGTAGCCCCTCACTGAAAACTTACTACCAACATACTACATTGGGGTTTGAAGAATTGTACCTGCTTTTGCATGTGTTATTTTGGTTTTCATTATTTTACATCTACTGTAATATTAATTATGAATATGGCATACCTTCACATATAATTTTTGTTCCACTCACTAATACAGGTACATGTATTTTAATTTTCACCATATTGAGTATCTCCCACAAATGTTGGGCAACCCTCTGACTCTTCCTTTCCCCCAAAGAAAGATAGAATCATTCATTCATTTAATAGCTGTCCTGCCAGAACTGCTCAAATAACACTTCAAATGACCCTCAAAACTGTAACATCCCACCTTTCCTCCCAATAAATGTTTGTTCTAACATACTAAATATATATTGCTGCATCCTAGGTACACATTTTGGCTTGGGTACCTCTTGGAAAAATCAACTATCCTATTTGTGGTAATTAAGAGCATCAACTCAAGGGAAAGGTAGGAAAATTTTTATTTTATATTTCACAGGTTTTATCTGCATGGCAAATAAGAAAAGCTGTTTTTACATACAATATTAGTCAATTCTACCTACCTGATAAGTCAGCCAGTCACTATACGTAATAAATGGTAACTGACAAAAACATCTGGAGCATAAGATTCTTACAAATAATGGTCAAGAAATATTTGTTGTCTCAAATGTGATGAGCAAACATCAAACATTACCAGGAAAGGATCATTAATGATTCAGGGTATTTTGTGCCACCCAGTCAGATGAAAGGTAAATATATCTCGTGCTTTCAGTGATGCTCATTATGCTACCTAATCACATAATTTATTTTTAACTGAACTCTCAGCAATAACTCTTTTATTAGACTTTCATTCTAGCTTACTGTACTTATCTAAAGAGCAAAGAAACTTGTGAGGAACAAAACACAAAAGGGGAAGTCTTCTTTCTTTCAACACACTGGCCGCATCCCACCGAGGCGGGGTGGCCCAAAAGGAAAAACGAAAGCTTCTCCTCTCACATTCAGTAATATATACAGGAGAAGGGGTTACTAGCCCCTTTCTACCGGCATTAAAGAGGGAAGTAGTTAAGATAAAATAAGCCCCAAACAAAGAAAAGGGAATGAATATTGAATGACAGTTTATACAAAAGGTGATAATGAGAAAGTAGGAAAGGATCAAAAATGAGCTGGGAAGACTTTGATGGGAAATATAAAAGCTGAATAGACAAAAATACAAATACAATTAAATAAACTGATCATTTTTAGGAAAATATTACATGTACACTGGGACAGTGTTTTGGTTAAAAGTTCAAACAACCTGAACACATGATAAAGCCTGCAACTGCTTCTTAGTATTTAATCCACACACACTGTCCTAAGAAATGTGTGCAATTTTAATGACTGACAATATATGAAAAAGGAACATTGTCAAGTATGCACACCATTAGTTTTTCAGATGTTCTAGCTTCCACGGGAGTTATTTACTAATGCAAGGTTAGTTTTGGTTAAGTTGAAGCAAATTAACAAAAATTTATTTCTTCTAAATGAGCCCAACAGAAAATGAAATAATACATGAGAAGGGAGTGATATTATCTCAATGTACGTAAACGAAGCAGAGTAAACACAGACGAATTGCTGGGAGGTTAAAATGTCAGAAACCAGAGGTGTGCTCACTGGCTGATGTAACTTTTAGCTGGCTCCATTGTTCATTTAAAATTGCACACTTTACAAGGATAAAGTGTTAATCCAATGTCTATTCAAATCCACACACAAAAAAAAATTCAACCAACATCACCAACTGATTTATTAACTGTGTCCAAGATTAAAATTTGGCTTCTGCTCATTAAAGTTTTTTATTTTATTATAATCATTTTAAAATCATGTCTAATTACCTTATCGTATGAAAATAGTAAAATTGGTCAATATGAACAAGTAATGAACCCAAAGATGAAGAAGTTCATGATAACTCCTTCCCACTTTTGAGAGGTACAATGAACATCAAAAATAACAGTATTTTCGTGAAATGTTTTTTGTCCCTTGGTAAAAATATATTGAATGCTTGGGAGATTCACATCTTAGGTCCCTTTTCGCCACTTTTCTGCATGTGTGTATTCTGTCATTGGTTTTCCTCCAATACCACATGTGCCTATGCCAACTCTTCCATTTGCTGCATCAGGTGTTGCAAATATGGATTTCTTCGTCACTCCCTTCAGCTTTTTAATCTGGTGAATAAAGCAACACGTTTAGATTTAAAGGAATATTACTGTACCATCTCAATGGGAAAATAGAACAGAATTCTTGCGTGTTGCAAGAGGCAACTATAATGCTGATAGCAAGGGCCTAGTAACCCCTTCTCCTGTATACATTAATGAATTTCAAAAGAGAAACATACGTTTTTCTTAAAAAAAAAAAAAAAAAAAAAAAAAAAAATTTATATATATATATATATATATATATATAAATATATATATATATATATATATATATATTCACAATATTCCTTATGGGAAAAAATAGTCAGTATATATATACTGGATGATATATATATATATATATATATATATATATATATATATATATATATATATATATATATATATATATATATATATATATATATATATAAATATTAGGCATATGATAGAGTGGATAGAGGAGCAATGTGGCAGATGTTGCAAGTACAGTAGGGCCCCACTTATACGGCTGGTTAGGTTCCAGGCTACCGCCGTAAAGCGGAAACCGCCGTAAAGTGGAACACTCTATTTTTCCACTTACAAATGCATACAAACACTAGATAACAAGTTTACACTAACATATATTAAGTTAGCAATAGAACCAGGCATCAAAAACAATAAAAAAGTACAATACACACATAGTGCACTCATTACTTACCTTAAAATATTTATAGTCTTAATCTAGGGTGAGACAAGTAGTATTTATTGTAAAAAATCAAGTGTGGTATGTATGGTAGTCAGCCAGGCTACCATACCAGGCCACCCCACCCACACATACTATTCTATGATATTTAAGCATCCCAGAGCAATAAAATGTATATACAGTTCACTCATTACTTACCTTAAAATATTTGTAGTCTTAATGTATGGTCAGGAGTAAGTAAATGAGATAAAATGAATAAATGAGAGAGAGAGAATGAGTGCATGAGAGAGGACAGGTGCCGAGTTAAGTAAACAAACAAGGCGAAGGTAAGTTTTGTAAACAAACAAAATGTACACGTCTGGTTTGTGTAAAAGTTACATTGTGTACAAGTTGTCTTTACATTGATACGGTAGAATAAATAAAGAAGAACATTCCCATTCTCATGTAACATCATTTTGAGAAGAAATGACGCTCTGAGTGAAGGCAATGGAAATAAGTCACTCAGAATTTTACCCCCAGTAACACATTTTCTCTTATGTTGGATTAGAGAAAATGTTATTCTTGCCAACACTTGTACAAGTTATCTGGTTACCACATCTCATATTTATGTTTATTTATTCTACTGTGGGGTGTATTTATCATATTTATGTTATGCATCGTGTTTATTATATAATTTTGAAAATATATCCTAGATGGATTAATGAAAATGTGTATATTAACGTAATATACGACATTTTAATGAGACTAGGTGATTATTATTATCATTACTAATGACGTCTGGAGACATAAGACACTCTTACTGATTTTAATGTGAACCTGTATGCCAGCACAGTATGTAAGTTTATTTAGGTACAGGTACACATAAGTATAATTATCCGAGTACAGTGGACCCCCGCATAACGATTTTAATCCGTGCAAGAGGGCTCATTGTTATGCGAAATAATCGGTATGCGAATGAATTTTCCCCATAAGAAATAATGGAAATCAAATTAATCCGTGCAAGACACCCAAAAGTATGAAAAAAAAAATTTTACCACATGAAATATACATTTTCCTACACACAAAGAGAAGGATACATGCACAATAGTAGAGTAGTACATGCACAGTATATATTGTGCATGTATTACTCTACTAAATGAAGAATAAATGACACTTACCTTTATTGAAGATGCAGCAATGACTGATGAGACACTGTGTCCTGGGAGTGCCTTTTCCTCCTGAGTACTGTAGGTCCTGTTTGGCATTTTCTTCCAGAACAGGCCTTATCACACTGTGTATGCCACTACGATTCTTAAATCTCTCAAACCAACCTTTGCTGGCTTTAAATTCACCAATATGAGCACTAGTTCCAGGCATTTTTCCCTGTTCACCTGGGTGTTAGTCGACTGGTGTGGGTTGCATCCTGGGAGACAAGATTAAGGACCCCAATGGAAATAAGTTAGACAGTCTTCGATGACACTGACTTTTTTGGGTTATCCTGGGTGGCAAATCCTCTGGGGTTAATTGTTTCTTGGTATTCTCAATAAGCCACACCAACAACGGTGCTACAGCAGCAGCAGCAGCTGACGGTGGTACAGCAGCAACAGACGATGCTACAGCAGCAACAGACGATGCTACAGCAGCAGCAGACGATGTTACAGCAGCAACAGACGATGTTACAGCAGCAGCAGACGATGCTACAGCAGCAGCAGCAGACGATGCTACAGCAGCAGCAGCAGCAGCTGACGGTGGTACAGCAGCAACAGACGATGCTACAGCAGCAGCAGACGATGCTACAGCAGCAACAGACGATGTTACAGCAGCAGCAGACGAAGCTACAGCAGCAGCAGACGAGCACAGCAGCACGATGCTACAGCAGCAGCAGCAGCAGACGATGCTACAGCAGCAGCAGACGATGCTACAGCAGCAGCAGCAGCTGACAGTGCTACAGCAGCAGCAGACGATGCTACAGCAGCAGCAGACGATGCTACAGCAGCAGCAGACGATGCTACAGCAGCAGCAGACGATGCTACAGCAGCAGCAGACGATGCTACAGCAGCAGCAGACGATGCTACAGCAGCAGCAGACGATGCTACAGCAGCAGCAGCAGCTGACAGTGCAGCAGCAGCAGCAGCTGTACCACCAATAGTAGCGATGGTTGATTGGGGTTTATTATACAACCTGGCCAGCTCGGAGACACGCACTCACTTTCATACTTATCAATGATCTTTTTCTTCATCTCTATTGTAATTCTCACCCTTATTGCTGTAGGGTTGGCACTAGAAGCTTTCTTGGGGCCCATGGTCACTTATTTTCCAGAAAAAGCACCGAAAACACTGTAATAATACGAAATATTCCGATTGTATGCTTGGATGTTACCGAGGAGGCTGGCTGGTAAACAATGCCACTGGCGGCACATGTGAGGCTGGCTGAGGGCGCACATTGGACGCGTCTCGGACGAAAATCGGTGAGCGGGTTTTTAAGCGGTATGCGAGGCAAAATTTTTGCGATTAAAGCAAGCGGTATGCGGATTAATCGTTATGTGATGCCAACGGTATGCGGGGGTCCACTGTATATATAAAATATGAAATAACTTTTAAAAACACTTGAAATTTTGGAGTTTCCAGACAAAATGGAGAGACTTAGTGCTTACGGATCTCACAGAGAATGTAAACAAACAGGGTGGGGCGCAGTGACCGTATTAGAAAGTCAGGTGGGGGAGCCGTATAGCGAGTTTTGGTCATAATATCAAATTGGGGAGGAGGAGTATGGAAGAAGTGAATGTTTTCAGATACTTGGGAGTTGACGTGTCGGCGGATGGATTTATGAAGGATGAGGTTAATCATAGAATTGATGAGGGAAAAAAGGTGAGTGGTGCGTTGAGGTATATGTGGAGTCAAAAAACGTTATCTATGGAGGCAAAGAAGGGAATGTATGAAAGTATAGTAGTACCAACACTCTTATATGGGTGTGAAGCTTGGGTGGTAAATGCAGCAGCGAGGAGACGGTTGGAGGTAGTGGAGATGTCCTGTTTAAGGGCAATGTGTGGTGTAAATATTATGCAGAAAATTCGGAGTGTGGAAATTAGGAAAAGGTGTGGAGTTACTAAAAGTATTAGTCAGAGAGCAGAAGAGGGGTTGTTGAGGTGGTTTGGTCATTTAGAGAGAATGGATCAAAGTAGAATGACATGGAAAGCATATAAATCTATAGGGGAAGGAAGGCGGGGTAGGGATCGTCCTCGAAAGGGTTGGAGAGAGGGGGTAAAGAAGGTTTTGTGGGCAAGGGGCTTGGACTTCCAGCAAGCGTGCATGAGCGTGTTAGATAGGAGTGAATGGAGACGAATGGTACTTGGGACCTGACGATCTGTTGGAGTGTGAGCAGGGTAATATTTAGTGAAGGGATTCAGGGAAACCGGTTATTTTTATATAGCCGGACTTGAGTCCTGGAAATGGGAAGTACAATGCCTGCACTTTAAAGGAGGGGTTTGGGATATTGGCAGTTTGGAGGGATATGTTGTGTATCTTTATATATGTGTGTATGCTTCTAAACTGTTGTATTCTGAGCACCTCTGCAAAAACAGTGATAACGTGTGAGTGTGGTGAAAGTGTTGAATGATGATGAAAGTATTTTCTTTTTGGGGATTTTCTTTCTTTTTTGGGTCACCCTGCCTCGGTGGGAGACGGCCCACTTGTTGAAAATATATATATACATATATATATATATACACATATATATATATATACACACACATATATATATATATATATATATATATATATATATATATATATATATATATATATATATGTATATACATATATATATATATATATATATATATGTATATATATGTACATATATGTATATATATATATATATATATATATATATATATAATATATATATATATATATATAATATATATATATATATATAATATATATATATATATATATATATATATATATATATATATATATATATATATATATATATATATATATATATATATATATATATACTTCTACTTACAATTAGGTCACACTACACATACATGTACACGTTTATTTATACACACTCATCTGAGTTTTCTTTGATTTTATCTTAATAGTTCTTGGTCTTATTACTTTTCCTTTTATATCCATGGGGAAGTGGAATAAGAATCTTTCCTCCGTAAGCCATGCGTGTTGTAAAAGTCAACTAAAATGCCGGGAACAATGGGCTAGTAACCCCTTTTCCTGTAAAGATTACTAAAAAGAATAAGAAGAAGAAAATTGTCAAAGTGGGAAGTCTGAATGTGCGTGGATGTTGTGCAAATGATAAGAAAGAGATGATTGTGGATGTTATGAATGAGAAGAAACTGGATGTCCTGGCTTTAAGTGAAACAAAGCTGAAGGGGGTGGGAGAGTTTCAATGGAGAGGAATAAATGGGATTAGGTCAGGGGTTTCAAATAGAGTTAGAGCTAAAGAAGGAGTAGCAATAATGTTGAAGGATAAGCTATGGCAGGAAAAGAGGGACTACAAATGTATAAATTCAAGGATTATGTGGAGTAAAATAAAGATTGGATGTGAAAAGTGGGTTATAGTAAGCGTGTATGCACCTGGAGAAGAGAGAAGTGTAGAGGAGAGAGAGAGATTCTGGGAAATGTTGAGTGAATGCGTGGGGAGTTTTGAATCAAGTGTGAGAGTAATGGTGGTTGGGGATTTCAATGCTAAAGTGGGTAAAAATGTTATGGAGGGAGTAGTAGGTAATTTTGGGGTGCCAGGGGTAAATGTAAATAGGGAGCCTTTAATTGAGCTATGTGTAGAAAGAAATTTGGTAATAAGTAATACATATTTTATGAAAAAGAGGATAAATTAATATACAAGGTATGATGTAGCACGTAATGAAAGTAGTTTATTAGATTATGTATTGGTGGATAAAAGGTTGATGGGTAGGCTCCAGGATGTACATGTTTATAGAGGGGCAACTGATATATCGGATCATTATTTAGTTGTAGCTACAGTTAGAGTAAGAGGTAGATGGGAAAAGAGGAAGGTGGCAACAACAAGTAAGAGGGAGGTGAAAGTGTATAAACTAAGGGAGGAGGAAGTTCGGGCGAGATATAAGCGACTATTGGCAGAAAGGTGGGCTAGTGCAAAGATGAGTAGTGGGGGGGTTGAAGAGGGTTGGAATAGTTTTAAAAATGCAGTATTAGAATGTGGGGCAGAAGTTTGTGGTTATAGGAGGGTGGGGGCAGGAGGAAAGAGGAGTGATTGGTGGAATGATGAAGTAAAGGGTGTGATAAAAGAGAAAAAGGTAGCTTACGAGAGGTTTTTACAAAGCAGAAGTGTTATAAGAAGAGCAGAGTATATGGAGAGTAAAAGAAAGGTGAAGAGAGTGGTGAGAGAGTGCAAAAGGAGAGCAGATGAAAGAGTGGGAGAGGCACTGTCAAGAAATTTTAATGAAAATAAGAAAAAATTTTGGAGTGAGTTAAACAAGTTAAGAAAGCCTAGGGAAAGTATGGATTTGTCAGTTAAAAACAGAGTAGGGGAGTTAGTAGATGGGGAGAGGGAGGTATTAGGTAGATGGCGAGAATATTTTGAGGAACTTTTAAATGTTAAGGAAGAAAGGGAGGCGGTAATTTCATGCACTGGCCAGGGAGGTATACCATCTTTTAGGAGTGAAGAAGAGCAGAATGTAAGTGTGGTGGAGGTACGTGAGGCATTACGTAGAATGAAAGGGGGTAAAGCAGCTGGAACTGATGGGATCATGACAGAAATGTTAAAAGCAGGGGGGGATATAGTGTTGGAGTGGTTGGTACTTTTGTTTAATAAATGTATGAAAGAGGGGAAGGTACCTAGGGATTGGCGGAGAGCATGTATAGTCCCTTTATATAAAGGGAAAGGGGACAAAAGAGATTGTAAAAATTATAGAGGAATAAGTTTACTGAGTATACCAGGAAAAGTATACGGTAGGGTTATAATTGAAAGAATTAGAGGTAAGACAGAATGTAGAATTGCGGACGAGCAAGGAGGCTTCAGAGTGGGTAGGGGATGTGTAGATCAAGTGTTTACATTGAAGCATATATGTGAACAGTATTTAGATAAAGGTAGGGAAGTTTTTATTGCATTTATGGATTTAGAAAAGGCATATGATAGAGTGGATAGAGGAGCAATGTGGCAGATGTTGCAAGTATATGGAATAGGTGGTAAGTTACTAAATGCTGTAAAGAGCTTTTATGAGGATAGTGAGGCTCAGGTTAGGGTGTGTAGAAGAGAGGGAGAATACTTCCCGGTAAAAGTAGGTCTTAGACAGGGATGTGTAATGTCACCATGGTTGTTTAATATATTTATAGATGGGGTTGTAAAAGAAGTAAATGCTAGGGTGTTCGGGAGAGGGGTGGGATTAAATTATGGGGAATCAAATTCAAAATGGGAATTGACACAGTTACTTTTTGCTGATGATACTGTGCTTATGGGAGATTCTAAAGAAAAATTACAAAGGTTAGTGGATGAGTTTGGGAATGTGTGTAAAGGTAGAAAGTTGAAAGTGAACATAGAAAAGAGTAAGGTGATGAGGGTATCAAATGATTTAGATAAAGAAAAATTGGATATCAAATTGGGGAAGAGGAGTATGGAAGAAGTGAATGTTTTCAGATACTTGGGAGTTGACGTGTCGGCGGATGGATTTATGAAGGATGAGGTTAATCATAGAATTGATGAGGGAAAAAAGGTGAGTGGTGCGTTGAGGTATATGTGGAGTCAAAAAACGTTATCAATGGAGGCAAAGAAGGGAATGTATGAAAGTATAGTAGTACCAACACTCTTATATGGATGTGAAGCTTGGGTGGTAAATGCAGCAGCGAGGAGACGGTTGGAGGCAGTGGAGATGTCCTGTCTAAGGGCAATGTGTGGTGTAAATATTATGCAGAAAATTCGGAGTGTGGAAATTAGGAGAAGGTGTGGAGTTAATAAAAGCATTAGTCAGAGGGCAGAAGAGGGGTTGTTGAGGTGGTTTGGTCATTTAGAGAGAATGGATCAAAGTAGAATGACATGGAAAGCATATAAATCTATAAGGGAAGGAAAGAGGGGTAGGGGTCGTCCTCGAAAGGGTTGGAAAGAGGGGGTAAAGGAGGTTTTGTGGGTGAGGGGCTTGGACTTCCAGCAAGCGTGCATGAGCGTGTTAGATAGGAGTGAATGGAGACGAATGATACTTGGGACCTGACGATCTGTTGGAGTGTGAGCAGGGTAATATTTAGTGAAGGGATTCAGGGAAACCGGTTATTTTCATATAGTCGGACTTGAGTCCTGGAAATGGGAAGTACAATGCCTGCACTTTAAAGGAGGGGTTTGGGATATTGGCAGTTTGGAGGGATATGTTGTGTATCTCTATACGTATATGCTTCTAAACTGTTGTATTCTGAGCACCTCTGCAAAAGCAGTGATAATGTGTGAGTGTGGTGAAAGTGTTGAATGATGATGAAAGTATTTTCTTTTTGGGGATTTTCTTTCTTTTTTTTTTGGGTCACCCTGCCTCGGTGGGAGACGGCCGACTTGTTGAAAAAAAAAAAAAAAAAAATATATATATTTATATATATATATATATATATATATATATATATATATATATATATAATTATATATATATTTATATATATATATATATAATTATATATATATATATATATATATATATATATATATATATATATATATATATATATATATATATATATATATATATATATATATATATATATATATATATATATATATATATATATATATATATATATATATATATATGCAATAAGATCACAGTAAACAGGTGATTTCAGAATATGCAAAACAACCACTCTGAAAGAATAGAGAAATTCCAAGCGCTTTCGTGACTACTCACATTATCAAGGAACTATGAAAGTAAAGCATCCAAGGAAGCTATATAAGGGGTCTGGTCGGCACCTCACTATCAGACCCCTTATATAGCTTCCTTGGATGCTTTACTTTCATAGTTCCTTGATAATGTGAGTAGTCACGAAAGCGCTTGGAATTTCTCTATTCTTTCAGAGTGGTTGTTTTGCATATTCTGAAATCACCTGTTTACTGTGATCTTATTGCATATATATATATATATATATATATATATATATATATATATATATATATATATATATATATATATATATGTATATATATGTATATATATATATATGTATATATATATATATATATATGTATATATTTTATAGGTAGTAGGTTGGTAGACAGCAATATATATATATATATATATATATATATATATATATTTTTTTTTTTTTTTTTTTTCAACAAACCGGCCATATCCCACCGAGGCAGGGTGGCCCAAAAAGAAAAACAAAAGTTTCTCTTTTCAAATTTAGTAATTTATACAGGAGAAGTGGTTACTAGCCCCTTGCTCCCAGCATTTTAGTCGCCTCTTGGGTGGTAAATGCAGCAGCGAGGAGACGGTTGGAGGCAGTGGAATGTCCTGTCTAAGGGCAATGTGTGGTGTAAATATTATGCAGAAAATTCGGAGTGTGGAAATTAGGAAAAGGTGTGGAGTTAATAAAAGTATTAGTCAGAGGGCAGAAGAGGGATTGTTGAGGTGGTTTGGTCATTTAGAGAGAATGGATCAAAGTAGAATGACATGGAAAGCATATAAATCTATAGGGGAAGGAAGGCGGGGTAGGGGTCGTCCTCGAAAGGGTTGGAGAGAGGGGGTAAAGGAGGTTTTGTGGGCAAGGGGCTTGGGCTTCCAGCAAGTGTGCGTGAGCGTGTTAGATAGGAGTGAATGGAGACGAATGGTACTTGGGACCCAACGATCTGTTGGAGTGTGAGCAGGGTAATATTTAGTGAAGGGATTCAGGGAAACCGGTTATTTTCATATAGTCGGACTTGAGTCCTGGAAATGGGAAGTATTTAGTGAAGGGATTCAGGGAAACCGGTTATTTTCATATAGTCGGACTTGAGTCCTGGAAATGGGAAGTACAATGCCTGCACTTTAAAGGAGGGGTTTGGGATATTGGCAGTTTGGAGGGATATGTTGTGTATCTTTATATGTGTATGCTTCTAGACTGTTGTATTCTGAGCACCTCTGCAAAAACAGTGATAATGTGCGAGTGTGGTGAAAGTGTTGAATGATGATGAAAGTATTTTCTTTTTGGGGATTTTCTTTCTTTTTTGGGTCACCCTGCCTCGGTGGGAGACGGCCGACTTGTTGGAAAAAAAAAAAAAAAAAATTGAATAATGTGACCACTTCACACGATTCATTATTTGCGCTAATCGAGACCTAGCTATAATCAGCATCAAGACGGATCTCCTTTGACTGTTCCAACACACACACACACAAAAAAATCAAAGCATCACAGAATATAATTTATTAAAAGATTATAATAGTAAGAAATTAAATCTATGCCATGAGAGAATATAAATCTGCAGTGAAAAATAATTTACTTACCCCTCTGACTTTGGTTGAAAATGCTTGCCACTTTGCCTTGTCAGCCTCATGGGCTTCCTCTATCTGCTTCAGCCTGTCGTGTTTCCGCTGTTTTCGTTTCTTGGCTTGCTGGCGCTGAGCTTCCACCAGTTTTCTCCTATAGATAAAAGAACTCATTATCACTGTATTCATTTTTATTTTTTTTTATAAAGTTGTTAACCACTTCAAGGTCATACAGCACTGAAATCTTGACTAAGGAAAATAATAAATATTTTTTCTAGCCTAATTAATATGTAACTTTTTGTTAGATTTGATGCTCAAGGCATTTTATTGTTTCATTTTAAATTCAAGATACACAATCATGCTGTTTACTATGGGCAACCAACCTTTTATGGCATAAGACACACAATTAGTAATTTTCAGATAATTAAGATTTTTTTTTTAACACGTCGGTCAACTCCCACCAAGGCAGGGTGGCCCAAAGAAAGAGAATCCCCAAAAAGAAAATACTTTCATCATTCAACACTTTCACCTCACTCGTACATAATCACTGTCTTTGCAGAGGCACTCAGATACGACAATTTAGAAGTCCCTCCAAACTGCCAATATTCCAAGCCCTTCCTTTAAAGTGCAGGCATTGTACTTCCCATTTCAAGGAGTCAAGTCTGGCTAACCGGTTTCCCTGAAATCCCTTCACAAAATATTACCCTGCTCACACTCCAACAGCTTGTCAGGTCCCAAAAACCATTTGTCTTCATTCACTATCTAACACGCTCACACATGCTTGCTGGAAGTCCAAGCCCCTCGCTTGGTATTTGGGACCTGATGAGCTGTTGTGAAGGGATTCAGGGAAACCAGTTAGCCAGACTTGACTCCTGGAGGTGAGAAGTACAATGCCTGCACTTTAACCCATTAACTGTCCAAACATAGATCTACGTTGTTAGGTAAGACACATAGGCAACAGTTAGGCAGCTTTATTCCGAAACGTTTCGCCTACACAGTAGGCTTCTTCAGTCGAATACAGAAAGTAGGCAGGAACAGTAGAGATGTGAAGACGATGTAATCAGTCCATCACCCTTAAAGTCGTAGATTTGAGGTTGTCAGTCCCTCAGCCTGGAGAAGTTCAGTTCCATAGTAAGGAACTATCTGAAGACCAAGCGACAGTGCGGAGACTTAAATACTGTCGGAAGGAGAGGTGCATAGTAGTAGTAGTAGTGAGAAAGCAGCCAATTTTCAATGCTACTCAAGGGAGGTTTTGCGGGCAAGGGGCTTGGACTTCCAGCACCCATGCATGAGCGTGTTCGATAGGAGTGAATTGAGACGAATGGTATTTGGGACCTGACGATCTGTTGGATTGTGAGCAGGGTAATATTTAGTGAAGGGATTCAGGAAAACCGGTTATTTTTATATAGCTGGACTTGAGTCCTGGAAGTGGGAAGTACAATGCCTGCACTCTAAAGGAGGGGTTCGGGATATTAGCAGTTTGGAGGGATATGTTGTGTATCTTTATATGTACAGTGGACCCCTGGTATTTGATATTAATCCGTTCCTGAGAGCTCATCAAATACCGAAAATATCGAAAAGCGAATCAAGTTTCCCGATAAGAAATAATGGAAATCAAATTAATCTGTGCAAGACACCCAAAAGTATGAAAAAAAATATTTTACCACATGAAATATTAAGTTTAATGCAATAAAATAATTACAATAACAACATTAACAATAGAATAATTGACACTTACCTTTAATGAAGATCTGGTGATGATTGATGGGATGGGAGGAGGGAAGTGTGTGGATGGTGTCAGTGTTTAGAAGGGGAATCCCCTTCCATTAGGACTTGAGGTAGCAAGTCCTTTTCTGGGGTTACTTCCCTTCTTTTATTGCCACTAGGACCAGCTTGAGAGTCACTGGACCTCTGTCGCACAACAAATCTGTCCATAGAGCTCTGTACCTCCCGTTCCTTTACGATTTGTCTAAATTGGGCCACAACATTGTCATTGTAATAGTCACCAGCACGGCTTGCAATAGCTGTGTTAGGGTGATTTTCATCCATAAAGGTTTGCAGTTCAACCCACTGTGCACAAATTTCCTTAATTTTTGAAGCAGGCACAATGGATTCCACAACTGGCATAGGCCTCTCAGGGTTAGCCCCAAACCCTTCAAAATCTTTCTTAATTTCCATACCAATTCTCACCCTTTTTACCACAGGGTTGGCACTAGAAGCTTTCTTGGGGCCCATGGTAACTTATTTTGCAGAAACAAGCACCAAAAACAATGATAATGTACCGAATGTATCCTTAGATGTGAGCACACTGGCTGGCTTGTAAACACTGGCACACACGGGGCAGTTCAGGCCACACGTGGACACGTCTCGTATCAAATACATACCGGGTTTTCGATCGGATACCGAGGCGAAATTTTTGCGTTAAAATGCATCGAATACCGGATTTATCGAATACAGGGGGACAGTGATTATGTGTGAGTGAGGTGAAAGTGTTGAATGCTGATGAAAGTATTTTCTTTCTTTTTGGGTCACCCTGCCTCAGTGGGAGATGGCCAACTTGTAAAAAAAAACTATCCACTCATATGCAAGTCCCACTCAAATCCAACCCCTCTCACTCGTGTATTTATCCAACCTAAATTTGAAACTACCCAAAGTCCTAGCCTCAATAACCCAACTAGGTAGACTGTTCCACTCATCAACCAATACTTTCCTATGTCCTTTCTAAATCTAAACTTGTCTAATTTAAGTCCATTACTGCGGGTTCTCTCTTGGAGAGATATCCTCAAGACCTTATTAATATCCCCTTTATTACTACCCATCTTCCACTTATACACTTCGATCATGTCTCCCCTCATTCTTCGTTTAACAAGTGAATGTAATTTAAAGGTCTTCAATCTTTCTTCATATGGAAGATTTCTAATGCTATGTATTAATTTAGTCATTCTACGCTGAATGTTTTCTAACGAATTTATGTCCATTCTGTAATATGGAGACCAGAACTGAGCTGCATAATCTAGGAGAGGCCTTACTAATGATGTGTAAAGCTGTAATATAACCATTGAACTTCTGCTGCTTACGCTTCTTGATATAAATCCCAGTAATCTGTTTGCCTTATTATGTACGCTTAGGCATTGCTGTCTTGGTTTATGGTTGCTGCTTATCATAACCCCCAAGTCCTTTTAGCAATCTGTATGGCTAACTTCTACATTATTTAGCTTACAAGTCCTAGGGTTGTGAAGACTCCCGAGCTTCAGAACCTTACATTTATCTACACTGAACTGCATCTGCCACTTTTCTGACCAGGTATTGAGTTTGTCTAAATACTCCTGAAGTTCCCTGATATCTATGTTTGAATCAATTATCCTATCTATCTTTGTGTCATCAGCGAATCTGTTCATTTCACTAGTAATTCCCTCACCAAGATCATTGATATATATTATAAACAACAACGGGCCCAAGACTGATCCCTGTGGAATGCCACTTGTTACAGATTCCCACTCGGAGTTAACCCCATTTATGGACACCCTCTGTTTCCTGTCTGTGAGCCATTACTCGATCCATGACAGCACTTTTCCCTCAAACCATGACAGCACTTTTCCCTCAATCTATAACAGCACTTTTTCCTCAAATCCATGACAGCACTTTTCCCTCAGTCCATGACAGCACTTTTCCCTCAATCCATGACAGCACTTTTCCCTCAATCCATGACAGCACTTTTCCCTCAAATCCATAACAGCACTTTTCCCTCAAATCCATGACAACACTTTTCCCTCAATGAGTATGTTGTCTGAGTCACACATCATCTGAATAATCTCTGAAGGAAACACAAGACTGGTAAATCTAAAGGTAACTTTCAGGATCACCAACAAGGAGTTATTCACAACACTATATCCAGCCAATGTCACACCCATCTTGGAGTATGCAACACCAGTAAGGGATATTGGCTATGTGGAGTGACATCTGAACTGTTGTATCTGGGCACCTCTGCAAAGACAGTGATTATATGTGAATGATGGTGAAAGCATTTCTTTCTTTTTTGGGGTACTCTACCTCAGTGGGAGATAGCTGATGTGTTAAAAAAAAATTAAGAGTCTGGAAAAAAGTCAAAGGTCTGCAACAAGACTAGTTCTGAAGTTAAAGGGTATGAGCTATGAAGAGAGGCCAAAGAAGGTAAACCTGATGGTATTAGAGGACAAGGCTCAGGGGTGACATGATGATAACATACAAAATACCGAGACGAACAGACTCATGGTGGGACTCATGGTCACAAGAGCAGAGCTAGAAGTTAAAAACATAGATGAGTTAGGAAATGCTGATTTAGCCTTAGAGTTATTGGGAAGTGGAATAACCTACACAGTGAAGTGCCAGAGGCAGGATCCATGCATAGTTTTAGCCCTTTGACTGTCAAGATCCCTGGATCATAAACTTGCTCACAGTGTTGAAGAATTTAAAAAAAAAAAAAAAAATCTTATGAAATGATACAGAATCTTTTCCTGATAGTAATGACACCAAAAGTACGAAATTTGATTGAAAGCTTACGGAATTACGCTCCCATGAAGTTAGCAATCTCGGCGATATTTACGCATCGGTGATTTCGCCCAATTTGAGCCCTATTTTCAGCCAATTTCACTGTTCCAGTCGACCAAACTCATAGCTATTCGTTTAGAACTCCACTTGTTCTATCGAATGAGTACAAGAAACCACCCATTTACTGATTTCAACTACTCAATAAAGAGGTCAGAATTTGGCAATTTGGCCAATTTCACACAAATTAAAAAAGATGTCAGTTTCAAAATAGGGTCCAGAATGAATAATGCAGACATTCCTGGCACTAAAATAACATTTTCTCTGTTCATCAGTCACATCTCCAGGCCCCTCTTATATTACTCTTGCTTTCTATTTTGAACTTTTATTCACACAAAAAATAGAAGATTTACTGTTATGCAGACTACAGTATTATTGTAATAATTGTATAAATAATGTCAATCCATTAGTGCCTAGTTGGACACTTATTGGACAATGAGGTCATTTATTTACTCTTGAACATTGGCAAAAAATCGAACATTTCTGCTACTTTGAGCTCAATTTCAAGGTCCTTTTCATCGTGAAACCAATCAAAATCATCATTATTTCAGTAATATGTCCTCCATTCTATCAAATGAGACAAAGAAAATGAGAATACAACCATAAATACTATACAAAAATACACCTCAAAGTCAGTGTTTTAATCCAAAAACACGGTTGGAGTTTTTTTTCTCTCACATGGCCTACCAGCTTTCTCCTGCTTGATTTGAAGCTGCTAGAAATTTGGAGTATAAATACGTCAAAAACACTGGCTCATAAGATGTATATATATGGCTGAAACAGTCAAAGAGTTAACCCTTTGACAGTTTCGGTCGTATATATACATCTTACGAGGTACCGTGTTTGACATATATATACACCTACCATCCGACTTACGACCTGCTCGACTTACGACTACTCGACTTACGACCGTGTTTTTTTTTGCCAAATTTCTGGAAAATAAACAACTATTTGTGTTGTACACAGTGTTTATCCTAAACCTTACAGTATAAAATACAGTACTAACAGCATAAAATAAAGTAAAACATGAAATACCTAAATAAAACAATAAAATAAAGTCATTACAAAAATGTGATGTTGATATTCAGTAGTAAAGTTCGACTTACGACTATTTCGGCTTACGACCGGTTTCTCGGAACCGAACTCGGTCGTAAGTCAGATGGTAGGTGTACTCATAAATTCTAGTGGCTTCAAATCAAGCAGGAGAAAGTTGGTAGGTCTACATGTGAGAGAATGGGTCAATGGGTCTGTGTGGTCAGTGTGCACCATATAAAAAAAATCTTGGACTACGCAGTGCATAATGAGAAAAAACTCCAACCGTTTTTTTTAATTAAAATGCCGACTTTGTGGTCTATTTTTGTATAGTATTTATGGTTGTATTCTCGTTTTCTTGGTCTCATTTGATAGAATGGAAAACACATTACGTAGTACCTCAGCGGCAGCAGCGGCATCCTACCAGTTCTTATTCTTCAAGAAACCATCACTCATCAAAGCTTGTGATGGCCTAATTGAAGGTACAACTACATGAACCCACGTAGACCACAAAATGACCCAAGAATACTAAGAATGCAACCCAAATCTTGACAAAATAGAAGATCTAAGGAAGACAGCCCTGCTAACCCAAACACTGCCTCCACTGCCAGACAATCACTTAACCCAAGCTCAGGGAAATCAAGCCTTCTCTGCCATAGCTACACAGTATCTACTCTAGTGATACTATGAAAGGATATCACAGAAGAAACAACAGCAGTAAGAAAAGAATAACACCAAGGACCCCAGAACTCAACTTGTCTACCAAGCAGGAAGCCGGTGTATCATCAACCCCCCTCACCACCACCATCCAGGGAACAACAACAACAAACATGGCTGACTCCCCCTCCAACTCCACTCCCTTCAAAGGATTCACCCATGATAACTCAGGTATGATTATTCCTGACAATATCAGGGACTACATCATCGCTCTAGAAAGCGAAATCAAAGATATTAAAGCAACACTTGAGCAACGAGAATCCATGATAACCAACCTCGAGAACAAGATCCAAAACCTTGAAGAGAAGATTACATCGGGAAGTGCTGACACAGAAAATACTCTGGAAACAGCTATAGCCAGTCACACTGAGCAAATAACAACCCTAAATATGAAGGCTGAAGAAGCAATCAAGGACTGGAATCAGAACATGCACAATCGACTGAATGAATACCTTGATTTCCAAGACGACAAAACTGAACAAGGTAAGTTGTCTGATGCAGTTATAATAAACAGCCCACACATTCCTAGTGACATAACCCAAGAACAGTGCAAAGAAACTGCTATCAGGATAATACAGGACCACATGAAAGTAATCGTCCAAAACAATGAAATCAAAGAAACACGTTTGCTAGGAAAACATGGTAGAAAACACAGTACGTATTATGATCAGACTTCATTCATTTGATAAAAGAAAAGACTTAATTAAATCACCAATTACAATGAAAAATGGAGTGTACATCAACAAGTGTCTAACGAGAAAACGTCAAAACCTTCTGTCCAGGTTGAGAAAACTTAAACAGGAAAACAAATTACATCAATGTTTCACTCGAGATGGGAAAATACTAGTAAGGAAAACATCAACAGGACAACAATATACCATCTCAAATGAACATGATTTCTCTACCTTCCTTAGAAAAGCTGACATTTCTGTAACAGATTAGATAAGTGTCAACACATATATACGTGTGGTGCATATAGTGTACGTTACTATTGCATTATTATTTTTTTCTTTTACTAGCTAATACCAGCTACCTCAAATACTTTTTACTTTTTATTGCTATTAATTGCTCATAATTTTGTGTTGCAAATCAAATCTTACTCCAAATTAATGTTATTCATGATTACTACCTGTCCATTTAATACTGTTTACCACTACTTTTTTAGTCCCTTTTATATTGTGTGTGTAATTAGTGTATATTCCAATTACATTATTGTGCGAGTCCCAAAACTATCTTTTGCTAGCTAGTACCAACTACCTCATATTTTTTTACTTTTTATAGTGCAATTAATTGCTCAACTTATTATACATTACAAATCAGATCTTACTCCCAAATCAATATTATATCATAGTGACTATCTGTCCATTGAACTTTGTTTACCATTACTTAATTAAGTCCCTTATATATTTTCTCCTTTATTTTAGCTTTATATAACTACCTTAGTTCATATATTCACAATTGTTAAAATTATCAAGGTGCTATTCTCAGGTGCTAAAGTGTAATAAGTTCACTATTTTGCCATTATATTCCCCAGCTCATTTATTTCATTACCACTTTATTTGTTCACCACAACTTATATTATTCCCTTTTATATGTTCTCCTTTATTTTAACTTTAGAGAACTACCTTTAAAGAACTACCAACTATTATATTCCCAAGTTCCTTTATTTGATCATCACTTTATTTATGTTCACCACAAATTATTTTAGTCCCTTTTATATTGTCTCCTTTATTTTAGCTTTAAAGAACTACCTTAGCTCATATTTTCACTTTTGTTAAAATAATTCAGGTGCTATTTTTTACCTTTAGAATATTTACTTTGTCTTATACTTAATTCTAACTATAGATTCACTATAAATCTTATGATTACAAGCATTGATCCTGATACCAACCTCTTATTGAATGACTTAACCCTTTCAGGGTTTCGGCCGTAGTAGTACGGCTTACGCACCAGGGTTTTTGACGTACTAGTACGCCTAAATTCTAGCGCCCTCAAATCTAGTGAGAGAAAGCTGGTAGGCCTACATATGAAAGAATGGGTCTATGTAGTCAGTGTGCACAGTACAGTATAAAAAAATCCTGCAGCACACAGTGCTTAATGAGAAAAAAAAAAACTTTGACCGTGTTTTTGGATTAAAACAGCGACTTTGCACTGTATTTTCGTATGGTATTTATTGTTGTATTTTAGTTTTCCTGGTCTCATTTTATAGAATGGAAAACATATTACAGAAATTGAGATGATTTTGACTGGCTTTTACAAAGAAAACTACCTTGAAATTGCGCTCAAGTAGCAGAAATGTTCGATTTTTACCAAAGTTCAAAAGTAAACAAATCATGCTATTCGTCCAATACACGTCAACTGGTGAGTCTAATATTCTTTCACAAGTGCGCTGATAATATTTACACCATTTCTACACCAATGCAATAGTCTGCATAACAGTAAGTCTTCTATTTTTTTGTGAGAATAAAAATTAGAGTGTTCAGCAGAAGTTTGTGGTTACAGGAAAGTGGGTGCGGGAGGGAAGAGGAGCGATTGGTGGAATGATGATGTGAAGAGAGTAGTAAGGGAGAAAAAGTTAGCATATGAGAAGTTTTTACAAAGTAGAAGTGATGCAAGGAGGGAAGAGTATATGGAGAAAAAGAGAGATGTTAAGAGAGTGGTGAAGCAGTGTAAAAAGAGAGCAAATGAGAGAGTGGGTAAGATGTTATCAACAAATTTTGTTGAAAATAAGAACAAGTTTTGGAGTGAAATTAACAAGTTAAGAAAGCCTAGAGAACAAATGGATTTGTCAGTTAAAAATAGGAGAGGAGAGTTATTAAATGGAGAGTTAGAGGTATTGGGAAGATGGAGGGAATATTTTGAGGAATTGTTAAATGTTGATGAAGATAGGGAAGCTGTGATTTCGTGTATAGGGCAAGGAGGAACAACATCTTGTAGGAGTGAGGAAGAGCCAGTTGTGAGTGTGGGGGAAGTTCGTGAGGCAGTAGGTAAAATGAAAGGGGGTACGGCAGCCGGGATTGATGGGATAAAGATAGAAATGTTAAAAGCAGGTGGGGATGTAGTTTTGGAGTGGTTGGTGCAATTATTTAATAAATGTATGGAAGAGGGTAAGGTACCTAGGGATTGGCAGAGAGCATGCATAGTTTCTTTGTATAAAGGCAAAGGGGATAAAAGAGAGTGCAAAAATTATAGGGGGATAAGTCTGTTGAGTATACCTGGAAAAGTGTATGGTAGAGTTATTATTGAAAGAATTAAGAGTAAGACGGAGAATAGGATAGCAGATGAACAAGGAGGCTTTAGGAAAGGTAGGGGGTGTGTGGACCAGGTGTTTACAGTGAAACATATAAGTGAACAGTATTCAGATAAGGCTAAAGAGGTCTTTGTGGCATTTATGGATTTGGAAAAGGCGTATGACAGGGTGGATAGGGATGCAATGTGGCAGATGTTGCAGGTGTATGGTGTAGGAGGTAGGTTACTGAAAGCAGTGAAGAGTTTTTACGAGGATAGTGAGGTTCAAGTTAGAGTATGTAGGAAAGAGGGAAATTATTTCCCAGTAAAAGTAGGCCTTAGACAAGGATGTGTGATGTCACCGTGGTTGTTTAATATATTTATAGATGGGGTTGTAAGAGAAGTAAATGCGAGGGTCTTGGCAAGAGGCGTGGAGTTAAAAGATAAAGAATCACACATAAAGTGGGAGTTGTCACAGTTGCTCTTTGCTGATGACACTGTGCTCTTGGGAGATTCTGAAGAGAAGTTGCAGAGATTGGTGAATGAATTTGGAAGGGTGTGCAAAAGAAGAAAATTGAATGTGAATAAGTGAGTAAGGTTATGAGGATAACAAAAAGATTAGATGATGAAAGATTGGATATCAGACTGGAGTTAGAGAGTATGGAGGAGGTGAATGTATTCAGATATTTGGGAGTGGACGTGTCAGCGGATGGGTCTATGAAAGATGAGGTGAATCATAGAATTGATGAGGGGAAAAGGGTGAGTGGTGCACTTAGGAGTCTGTGGAGACAAAGAACTTTGTCCTTGGAGGCAAAGAGAGGAATGTATGAGAGTATAGTTTTACCAACGCTCTTATATGGGTGTGAAGCATGGGTGATGAATGTTGCAGCGAGGAGAAGGCTGGAGGCAGTGGAGATGTCATGTCTGAGAGCAATGTGTGGTGTGAATATAATGCAGAGAATTCGTAGTTTGGAAGTTAGGAGGAGGTGCGGGATTACCAAAACTGTTGTCCAGAGGGCTGAGGAAGGGTTGTTGAGGTGGTTCGGACATGTAGAGAGAATGGAGCGAAACAGAATAACTTCAAGAGTGTATCAGTCTGTAGTGGAAGGAAGGCGGGGTAGGGGTCGGCCTAGGAAAGGTTGGAGGGAGGGGGTAAAGGAGGTTTTGTGTGCGAGGGGCTTGGACTTCCAGCAGGCATGCGTGAGCGTGTTTGATAGGAGTGAATGGAGACAAATGGTTTTTAATACTTGACGTGCTGTTGGAGTGTGAGCAAAGTAACATTTATGAAGGGGTTCGGGGAAACCGGCAGGCCGGACTTGAGTCCTGGAGATGGGAAGTACAGTGCCTGCACTCTGAAGGAGGAGTGTTAATGTTGCAGTTTAAAAACTGTAGTGTAAAGCACCCTTCTGGCAAGACAGTGATGGAGTGAATGATGGTGAAAGTTTTTCTTTTTCGGGCCACCCTGCCTTGGTGGGAATCGGCCAGTGTGATAAAAAAAAAAAAAAAATCTAAGTGGAAAGCAAAAGAATGTAAGAGGGGCATGGGGACATGACTAATGAACAGAGGAAATGTTATTTTAGTGCCAGGAATGTCTTTCTTGTTTATTCTGGACCCTATTCGGAAATTGGCATCTTTTGAAATTTGTGTGAAATTGGCAAAATTGCTAAATTCTGACCACTGTATTGGATAGTTGAAATCGGTAAATGCGTGGTTTCTTGTACTCATTCGATAGAAAAAATGGAGTTCTAGTGAAATAGTTATGATTTTTGTCGACAAGTACACTGGAATTGGCCAAAAATAGGGCTCAAAGTGGGCAAAATCGCCGATGCGTAAACATCGTCGAGACTGCTAACTTCGCAAGAGCATAATTCCGTAAGTTTTCCATAAAATTTCATACTTCTGGTGTCATTATGATCGGGAAAAGATTCTCTATCTTTTCATAAGAATTTTTTTTTTTTTTAAATTTGGCCGACCCTGAGAACAAGTCTCTGAGAGGGCCTGTCGACCCTGAAAGGGTTAAATGAATCAAACAGTAACTGTAATTACTACACAGCAGAACAATCAAAGGCACTTCTCAGAGCCGCCAACAACAACATAACTGTCTTAACTACAATATGAGATCTTTAAGCAAACATTACGATGGCCTCATAGCATTACTAAATTCCCTGCATGCCAGTATGTCCATCATTACTCTCACCGAAACCTGGCTAAAGCCTGATACTACAGATGTCTATGCCATTCCTGGTTACACAGCCATACACAACTGTAGGCCAGATCAACAAGGAGGTGGCACAGCTATATACTACTCAGACCAACTAGAATGTATCACTAATACAGTGGACCCCCGCACACCGATTTTAATCCGTTCCTGAGAGCTCATTGTTATGCGAAATTATCATTATGCGAATGAATTTTCCCCTTAAGAAATATTGGAAATCAAATTAATCCGTGCAAGACACCCCAAAGTATGAAAAAAAAAGTTACCACATGAAATATTAATTTTAATACACACAAACTGAAAAAGACATGCACAGTTACATGACACTTACCTTTATTGAAGATCTGGTGATGATTGATGGGATGGGAGGAGGAGAGAGTCTTAGTGTTTAGAAGGGGAATCCCCTTCCATTAAGACTTGAGGTGTCAAGTCCTTTTCCGGAGTTACTTCCCTTCTTCTTTTAATGCCACTAGGACCAGCTTCAGAGTCACTGGACTTCTGTCGCACAACATATCTGTCCATAGAGGCCTGTACCTCCCGTTCCTTTATGACTTTCCTAAAGTGGTTCACAACATTGTCAGTGTAATAGTCACCAGCACGGCTTGCAATAGCTGTGTTAGGGTGATTGTCATCAAAAAAGGTTTGCACTTTAAGCCACATTCCACAAATTTCCTTAATCTTTGAAGTAGGCAACTTCTTCAATTTCTCTCTCCCCTCCTCCGAAGCAGTTTCCTCAGGTCTGGCCTCATGCTGATGAAGATGATCTAGCAGCTCATCAGTGGTTAGTTCTTCATTGTCCTCCTCCACCAACTCTTCCACATCATCCCCACTAACCTCCAACCCCAAGGACTTTCCCAATGCCACAATGGATTCCTCAACTGGCATAGGATTCCCAGGGTTAGCCTCAAACCCTTCAAAATCCCTTTGGTCTACACATTCTGGCCACAGTTTCTTCCAAGCAGAGTTCAAGGTCCTCTTAGTCACTCCCTCCCAAGCCTTACCTATAAGGTTTACACAATTGAGGATATTAAAGTGCTCTCTCCAAAACTCTCTTAGAGTCAATTGAGTTTCTGAGGTCACTACAAAGCACCTTTCAAACAGAGCTTTTGTGTACAGTTTTTTGAAGTTTGCAATAACCTGCTGGTCCATGGGCTGCAGGAGAGGAGTGGTATTAGGAGGCAAAAGCTTCACCTTAATAAAGCTCATGTCCCCATAAAGTCGCTCTGCCACATCTGTAGGATGACCAGGGGCACTGTCTAACACCAGGAGGCACTTAAGGTCTAATTTCTTTTCAGTTAGGTAATTTTTCACATTGGGGGCAAATGCTTGGTGTAACCAGTCATAGAAAAAGTCCCTAGTGACCCATGCCTTACTGTTTGCCCTCCACAGCACACACAAATTAGCCTTGAGGATATTCTTTTGCCTGAACGCTCTGGGAGTTTGAGTGATACACTAATAAAGGCTTCACTTTGCAATCACCACTAGCATTGGAACACATCAACAGAGTAAGCCTGTCTTTCATAGGCTTATGTCCTGGGAGTGCCTTTTCCTCCTGAGTAATGTAGGTCCTGCTTGGCATTTTCTTCCAAAACAGGCCTGTTTCATCACAATTAAACACTTGTTCAGGTTTCAGTCCTTCACTGTCTATGTACTCCTTGAATTCCTGCACATATTTTTCAGCTGCTTTGTGTGTTAGGTAAGACACATATGCAACAGTTAGGTATCTTTATTTTGAAACGTTTCGCCTACACAGTAGGCTTCTTCAGTCGAGTACAGAAAAGTTGATAGAAGCAGAAGAGACTTGAAGACGATGTAATCAGTCCATCACCCTTAAAGATTTGAGGTGGTCAGTCCCTCAGTCTGGAGAAGAGCATTGTTCCAAAGTCTGAAACATATTGTTTCAGACTTCGGAACAATGCTCTTCTCCAGACTGAGGGACTGACCACCTCAAATCTTTAAGGGTGATGGACTGATTACATCGTCTTCAAGTCTCTTCTGCTTCTATCAACTTTTCTGTACTCGACTGAAGAAGCCTACTGTGTAGGCGAAACGTTTCAAAATAAAGATACCTAACTGTTGCATATGTGTCTTACCTACAACCTGTCGGTATTTTATACCATTTTAATGTTCAAGCTGCTTTGTGGTCCGAACTGGCAGCCTCACCATGCCTTATCACACTATGTATGCCACTACGCTTCTTAAATCTCTCAAACCAACCTTTGCTGGCCTTAATTTCACTCACATCATCACTAGTTGCAGGCATTTTTTTAATTAAATCCTCATGCAACTTCCTAGCCTTTTCACTTATGATCACTTGAGAGATGCTATCTCCTGCTATCTGTTTTTCATTTATCCACACCAATAAGAGTCTCTCAACATCTTCCATCACTTGCGATCTCTGTTTCGAAAACACAGTTGAACCTTTGGCAAGAACAGCTTCCTTGATTGGCGTTTTCTTGGACACAACAGTAGCGATGGTTGATTGGGGTTTACTATACAACCTGGCCAGCTCGGAGACACGCACTCCACTTTCATACTTAGCAATGATCTCTTTCTTCATCTCTATAGTAATTCTCACCCTTATTCCTGTAGGGTTGGCACTAGAAGGTTTCTTGGGGCCCATGGTCACTTATTTTGCAGATAAAATCACCAAAAACACTAATAATACGAAATGTTCCGATTGTATGCTTGGATGTTACCGCGGAGGCTGGCTGGTGAACAATGCCACCGGCGGAACATGTGAGGCTGGCTCAGGCCGCACATTAGACGCATCTCGGACGAATAGCGTTGAGTGGGTTTTTTAGCGGTATGCAAGGCAAAATCTTAGCGATAAAATGTATCGGTATGCGGATTTAACGTTATGTGATGCCAACGGTATGCGGGGGTCCACTGTACTTGCACAAGGGATGAACATGGGGAATATATAAAGGCTAAATTCAAATCCAAATACCTACAAAAACCTCTCACAGTGATAAATATCTACAGAGTACCACAGTCAAACATTAGCCGTTTTAGTGAAAACCTAGGAAGTATGATAACTGATGCACACATGAACAAAGATCACGTACTACTCTCAGGTGACTTCAATATAAATCTCCTGCAAGACCAGGACCCACAAGTTACTGAATTCACAAACACTATGAGTAACTGCTTGCTGCTACCAATAGTAACAAAACCTACAAGAATTACAGAGACTAGTGTTTCCCTACTAGACTACATCTGGACCAACACCATATCCCCTCTAAAATCAGGCATAATCACAGATAATACCACAGACCACTACCCTACCTTCCTCATATCTAATCTAGGCAAATTACCCCAAGACACTACTAAAGTCACTTTCAGACTTCACAATGAGGCAGCCATTAATAACTTCACAACAGCAGTGACAAACATTGACTGGCACACTGAGCTAGAAATCTATAAAGATATTGACGAAAGCATTAATAATTTTCTAAAAAAGACCCAATACCTCTATAACAAGCACTGCCCTAAAAAAACTAAACAGATGACAGGTAAGAGACTGAACAGCCCCTGGCTAACACCCAGCATCCTCAAATCCATAAATACAAAGCACCTTTACGAAAAACAGTACAGAATGGGTCACATAACCAGAGACCAAACAAAATGTTACTCGTCAATCCTAACCAGCCTGATAAGAAGAGCAATAAAATTGTATTATGAGAACAGATTATCCAACTTAAAAGGTGATATAAAAAAGACCTGGAAAACCCTATCAGAAATTCTAGAAACAAAAAAGATATCATGAAATGGTGCAATTGAACTAACAAAGCCAGATGAATCCCAACTCCCACCAACAGAAACAGCAAACAGACTCAATGATTTCTTCTCCACCATAGGAAAAAAACCTTGCCAATAAAATCCCAAGCTCAAATACCCCACCCAATGACTACCTCACTGGCAACTACCCGAACACACTGTTCCTAGCTCTGACTAACCCAACAGAAGTCTCTCTTATCATCAACACACTAAAAAACAAGACAGGAGATTTAAATACCTTACCACCCTTTATATACAAAAAAGTGTCGCAAGTGCTGTCACCAATCATTGCAACACTCTTTAACAAATCCATCGAATCCTCTACCTTCCCTACAGTTCTCAAAATAGCGAGGGTCACCCCGATCCATAAAGGAGACCAAACAGACTTGAATAACTATAGGCCAATATCCAACTTACACCCTCTCTCTAAAATCTTCAAAAATTAATTCATAAGCGAATCTATTCTCATCTTATCTCCCACAACATACTCAACCCCTGTCAGTTTGGGTTCAGGCCTAACAAAAATACGCATGATGCTATTATACACGTGGTAGAACAAATATACACTGCACTAGAGAAAAAGAAGTCCCACTGGGAATCTTCATTGATTTACGTAAAGCTTTTGATACAGTTGACCACGACTTGCTCCACATAAAATTGTCGCACTATGGTATAAGAAGGCACTCCCTCAACTACCTAAAGTCATACCTCAGCAACAGAAGCCAATATGTGTACACAAATGGAGCAAACTCTTCCACACAGCCAATTACAGTTGGTGTCCCACAGGAAGTGTCCTTGGTCCTCTTCTCTTTCTCGTTTACATAAATGACCTACCAAATGCATCGCAACTACTCAAACCCACACTATTTGCGGATGACACTACATACGTCTTGTCTCACCCGAGCCCAGTCATGCTAGCCAATGCTGTGAATACTGAATTACAGAAAATATCTACCTGGATGAGGACTAACAAACTTATTCTCAACATTGACAAAACCTACTTCATTCAGTTCGGAAACAGAGCTACAGATGTCCCTCTTAACATAATAATAAACGAATCACCTATCACAAAGCTCAGAGAGGGAAAATTCTTAAGAATCCACCTTGATAATAGACTCAAATTTCAAACACATATACAACAAATTTCCAAGAAAATTTCCAAGACCGTAGGCATACTATCGAAGATACGGTACTATGTTCCACAGTCAGCCCTCCTTGCCCTATATCACTCACTTATTTACCCCTATCTCACCTATGGAATTTGTGCATGGGGCTCAACAACAATAAACCATCTCAGACCATTAATTACCCAACAAAAGGCTGCAGTCAGAATGATAACAAATTCCCACTACAGGCAGCACACTCCACCAATATTCAAAACTCTAAACCTACTCACCATACAAAACATCCATACCTATTATTGTACCTACTACATACATAGAACACTTAACTCGGATATAAACCCCCCCCAAACGTCTCCTTACCAACCTCAACAGAACACATGACCATAACACAAGGCACAGATCACTCTTTGATGTTCCTCGTGTCCATTCCACACTATGCAAAAACTCAATGCACATAAAAGACCCAAAAATCTGGAATTCACTACCTGTGAATATAAAAGAAACACTATCTGTTTATAAATTCAAGTCTCTTCTTAAAAATCACTTACTCACTCACAACCAAATAAATACTGAATAATTGTATCTCATAAATGTTTAACCTGTAACCCAATCAAACTTTGTTATTTTCAATTACATTATCTAACAGAATACTCCAATCTACTGAATGCACAGCAACACAGTAAATGACCATATGACCTGTCTTTGAAATACTACTCATTTGTGCTTAATTGTTAACTGTTTACAACAATGTTTACCACTGAATATATAATTGCTTAGTTAATCTTAAGTTAATTTTAAGCCTGCCCATAATGCTCTGCATACAAGGGGCTTTGGCATGTTACACTTAACCGTTTGAGGGTCGACAGGCCCTCTCAGAGACTTGTTCTCAGGGTCGGCCAAATTTAAAAAAAAAAAAAAAATTCTTATGAAAAGATAGAGAATCTTTTCCCGGTCATAATGACACCAAAAGTATGAAATTTGATGGAAAACTTACGGAATTATGCTCTCGCAAAGTTAGCGGTTTCAGCGATGTTTACGCATCGGCGATTTTGCCAACTTTGAGCCCCATTTTTGGCCAATTCCGCTGTACTAGTCGACAAAAAACATGAATATTTCGCTAGAACTCCATTTTTTTATCGAATGAGTGCAAGAAACCACCCATTTACCAATTTCAACTATCCAGAACAGTGGTCAGAATTTAGCAATTTTGCCAATTTCACACAAATTTCAAACGATGCCAATTTCCAAATAGGGTCCAGAATAAACAAGAAAGACATTCCTGGCACTAAAATGACATTTCCTCTGTTCATTAGTCACGTCTCAAGGCCCCTCTTATATTCTTTTGCTTTCCACTTTGAATTTTTATTCTCACAAAAAATAGAAGATTTACTATTATGCAGACTACTGCATTAGTGTAAAAAATGGTATAAATAATATTGGTGCACTTGCGAAAGAATATTAGACTCACCAGTTGACGTGTATTGGAGGCTTGGCATGATTTGTTTACTTTTGAACTTTGGTAAAAATCGAACATTTCTGCTATTTTGAGCTCAATTTCAAGGTACTTTTCATTGTAAAACCAGTCAAAATCATCTCAGTTTCTGTAATATGTATTCCATTCCATAAAATGAGACCAAGAAAACAAGAATGCAACAATAAATACCATACGAAAAAACAGTGCAAAGTCGCTGTTTTATTCCAAAAAAACGGTCAAAGTTTTTTTTCTCATTATGCACTGTGTGCTGCAGGATTTTTTTTATACTGTGCACACTGACCACATAGACCCATTCTTTCATATGAAGGCCTACCAGCTTTCTCCCACTAGATTTGAGGGCGCTAGAATTTAGGCGCCCTATTTTTTTTTTTTTATCACACTGGCCGATTCCCACCTAGTACGTCAAAAACCTTGGGTCGTAAGCCGTACTAGTACGGCCGAAACCATCAAAGGGTTTACCACTGTATTTCTTTGTACTTCAATGTACCATGTTCAAATTAATAAATAAATAAATCAAATAAATAAATAAATAAATAAATAGAGGTGATTTTATAGGTAGTAGGTTGGTAGACAGCAACCACCCAGGGAGGTACTACCGTCCTGCCAAGTGAATGTAAAACAAAAGCCTGTAATTGTTTTACATGATGGAAGGATTGCTCGTGTTTTTTTTTGTCTCATAAATATGCAAGATTACAGGTATGTTTTGCTACTTCTACTTACACTTAGGTCACACTACACATACATGAACAAGCACATATATACACACCCCTTTGGGTTTTCTTCTATTTTCTTTCTAGTTCTTATTCTTGTTTATTTCCTCTTATCTCCATGGGGAAGTGGAACAGAATTCTTCCTCCATAAGCCATGTTTGTTGTAAGAGGCGACTAAAATGCCGGCAGCAAGGGGCTAGTAACCTCTTCTTCTGTATATATTACTAAATGTAAAAGGAGAAACTTTCGTTTTTCCTTTTGGGCCACCCCGCCTCGGTGGGATACGGCCGGTGTGTTGAAAGAAAGAAGAGTTGATTTTGATTGGTTTTACTATTAAAAGAACCTGGAAATGGAGCTCAAAGTAGGGAAAATGTTTGACTTTTGCCAATGTTCAAAAGTAAACAAATGATGTCATTGTCCAATAAATGTCCAACTAGCCATTCTAATATAAGGTCATGAATGGGTTGACATTATTTGTACAATTATTACAGTATTGCAGTAGTCTGCATAACAGTAAATCTTCAATTTTTTTGTCTGAATAAAAATTCAAAATAGAAAGCAAGAGTAATATCAGAGGAGCCTGGAGACGTGACTGATGAACAAAGGAAATGTTATTTTAGAGCCAGGAATGTCTGCATTGTTCATTCTGGACCTTATTTTGAAATTGTCATATTTGTTAATTTTTGTGAAATTGGCCAAATTGCAAATTTCTGACCACATTATTGGGTAGTTGAAATCGGTAAATGGGCAGTTTCTTGTACTCAATTGATAGAAAAAATGGAGTTCTAAAGAAATAGCTATGAGTTTGGTCGACTGGAACAATGGAATTAGCTGAAAATAGGCTTTAAAGTAGGCGAAATTGCCGATTTGTAAATATCGCCAAGGTCGCTAACTTCACGAGAGCGCAATTCCGTCAGTTTCCCATCAAATTTCGTTTTTTTTTTTTTGGTGTTATTACAATCGGGAAAAGATTCTCTATCATTTCATAAGAAAAAATAATTTTTTTTTTTTAAATTTGCGACACAAGGAGACACCTCAGGATTGGGGGTTGCGACAGTCAAGGGGTTAAGAAGAGGTATGATAAGGCTCTCACAACCAGAAGGGGAAAAACTCCTAGTACTAGCCAGTAGAAAGGCCGGGCCAGGAGCCAATACTCAACCCCTGTAACCATATATGCATACTTACAAGTGAGTGCAAAGAATGGAATAAACAATTTTCTATTATACAGTGACTAAAAATACCCAAAAAATCAGTAAGTTGATGTAATTTTAACCCTTTCAGGGTCCAGAGGCCAAATTTCAAAGTGCGCACCAGTGTCCAAGAATTTTTAAAAATTAATTTTGTTATTTTTGCTTATGAAATGGTAGAGAATCTTTTTCTGAAGGTAATAAAACAAAAAGTATGAAATTTGATGGAAAACTGACGAAATTATGCTCTCGTGAATTTTGATGTGTCGGCGATATTTACGCATCGGTAATTTTGCCGACTTTGACTCCCATTTTAGGCCAATTACCTTATTCCAGTCAACCAAATTCTTAGCTATTTCACTAGTATTACTTCTATTCTATCGACTGAGCACAAGAAATTGCCAAGTCAACTGTTTCAACTACAAAATAAAGTGATTGGAAATTGGTAATTTAGCCAATTTAGTGCAAAGTTCAAAATATTCCAATTTCAAAATAGGGTCCTGAGTAAACAATGCAGGCATTCCTGGCACTAAACTAACATTTCCTCTGTTCATTAGTTATGTTTTCAGGCTTTACAAATGAATTCCATTTTGATTTTTGATTCACATAATGAATTTTTATTCAAACCAAAAAATAGAAGATTTACTGTCATGCAATATTGTAATAATTGTATAAATGATATCAGCACATTTGTGAACATCTATTAGATACGCCAGCTGGTGTGTATTAGAAGTGTGAGGTCATTTGTTTACTCTTGAACATCTGCAAAAATTTAACATTTCCGCTATTTTGAGCTCAGATTCAAACCATTTTCAGTACGAAAACCAATCGATATCATCTCTATTTCTGTAATATATCTTCCATTCTATCAAATGAGACCAAGAAATTGCAAATACAACTATAAAAAACATACAAAAAAACACTGCAAACTTGCTGTTTTAATCGAAAATTACGGTCTCAGTTTTTTTTCTCTCATTATGCACTGTGTGGTGCAGGATTTGTTTTATGTGGTGCACACATACCACATAGATGTATTCTCTCATATCTAGGCCCAAATTTACCGCTCACAGCTTATCAGAGTGAGCTGAGCTCATGGCGTAGATCTACAGTTTGGACCATCAACGTAAAGCCATAGATCTACGGCATGGACCCTGAAAAGGTTAATGAACAAGTCATAACCTGTAAAAAAAAAATTGTAATTGCTGGGAAAGAAGATGGATACTTACTTATTTTTCTCAGATTCTGATGCAAAGCCAAGATGGTGTTGTCCTCGCTTCTCTCCTGGAATTCGCTCCTTAAGCATGGACAGCTTTGTAACATCAGAATTCCCATAGCCATCAAAACTGACAGCCACAAGGCCATCATCTGTTATTGCATCAATAACAGCATCATACCTGAAAGAGACAATTACATTACATTTCTACTGCACCTGTGTTTAACCATACATTCCATTAACTATTTTGTTGCTGACAAATACTATGAACAAGAAATTTAGTAATACGATCAGGAACAGATATGTTTGACAGTATTTTCGTGAAGAAGTATCCTTTTTAATCTATGAATTATTCAAACAAAAATATAGGAATGTCTATAGTAATTATTTATCGTGAAATTGCAGAGCAAAATTATTATTACATTCATGGGGAAGTGTTAAACCCATAGGGGTTAAACAGCATTTGGGGGAATGGGAGGCATTCAGATCCAATTCCAGGAATTAGATGAGGGTATCAAATGAATTAAGTAAAGAATAACTGGATATCACATTGGAGGGAGGGAGTAAGGAAGAAGTGAATATGTTCAGTTATTTGGGAGTTGATTTGTCAGCAGATGTGTTTATGAAGGACGAGGTTGACCATAGAATTGATGAAGGAAAAAAAGGTGAGTGGTGCACTGAAGTGTCTGTGGAGACAAAAAATGTTATTCATGGAGGTAAAGAAGGGAATAAACGAGAATATAGTGGTACCAACACTCTTTTATGGGTGTGAAGCATGGGTTGTGAATCCTGCAGTGAGGAGGATACTGTAGGCAGTGGAGATGTCCTGTCTAAGGGCAATGTGTGGTGTAAATATTATGCAGAAAATTCGTAGTGTGGAAATTAAGAGGAGGTGTGGAGTTACAAAAAGTATTATTCAGGGGAATGAAGAGGGGGTTATTGAGGTGGTTTGGTCATTTATTTATTTATTTATTTATTTATTTATTTATTTATTTATTTATTTATGTCTTTGGAAATAGTACATTGAGATTTTGTATTTACAATAATGGGTTGCAATGCAAAGAGAGCCTCTATTATGCCTAAGCATTATGGGCCAACTTAACATTATTGGCTTACAGACTACTTAACACTAAGAATTATGTCATAGTTGTACAGTAGAATATTAATTATATCATAGTTGTACAGTAGATTATTAATTATAAGTGAATCTAATTTATATAAGACAAAAGATATATTCATATATTCAAAAATGCTTTTTGTGAAAACAATGATTCAATTATATTCCTGTCAAAAATGGATAAAAGGTTCAAAGTATCAACATCCGGGGTCCCAGACTTTTCAACATCTTACCAGAAGATATCAGAAACACTGCTGGAACAAGTGTTGAAGCCTTCAAGAGGAAACTAGACAAGTATCTTCACCAGGTGCCAGATCAATCAGGTTGTGATGGATATGTGGGGCAGCAGGCCTCCAGCAGCAACAGCCTGGTTGACCAGGCGAGCACCAGACGAGCCTGGCCCATGGCCGGGCTCAGAGTAGATATACAGTGGACCCCCGCATAACGATTACCTCCGAATGCGACCAATTATGTAAGTGTATTTATGTAAGTGCGTTTGTACGTGTATGTTTGGGGGTCTGAAATGGACTAATCTACTTCACAATATTCCTTATGGGAATAAATTCGGACAGTACTGGCACCTGAACATACTTATGGAGAGAAAAAATATCGTTAACCGGGGGTCCACTGTACTCTCGAAATTCTTCAAAGGTATATCAAAGGTATGATGTGGGAATACATAAGCGAGTATGTGTGTACTGAGTATTTAGCATTTAGTCTAGGGTGATTAAAGTGGCTTTTGAGAAGAGTCTTAAATTGATTTTCAGACCGGGTTTCTTTAGTATCTTCTGGTAATGAGTTCCATATTTTGGGGCCCTTTATGTGCATCGAGCTTTTACATAGTGTGATATGGACACGAGGTACATCAAAAAGAGATCTGTGTTTTGTGTTATGGTCATGTGTCCTGCTAAGGTTGGTGAGGAGAAGTTTGAGTGGAGGGTTTATATTTGCATGTATTGTTCTGTGTATGTAGTAGGCATATGAATAAGTATGGATGTTCTTAATGGTGAGCAGATTCAGGCTTCTGAAAATTGGTGGAGTATGCTGGTGGGAGTGGGAATTTGTTATCATTCTGACTGCTGCCTTTTGCTGGGTTATTAAAGGTCTTAGGTGACTGAATGTTGTTGATCCCCATGCACAAATTCCATAGGTGAGATAAGGGTATATGAGTGAATGGTACAGTGCCAGGAGAGCTGATTGTGAAATGTAGTATGCCTACAGTCTTAAGAGATTTTCTTGGTGATTTGTTGTATGTCTGGAACTTAAGGCTACTGTCAAGGTGGTATATACCTAGGAATTTTCCCTCTGTAAGTCTTGTGACAGATGATCTGTTTAGCATTATGTTAATTGGATCATTTGCAGCTTCGTTTCCAAACTTAATGAAATATGTTTTATCAGTATTCAGGGTAAGTTTATTAGTTTATTAGAGAGGGTGGAGAAAAACAGAATGACTTGGAGGGTGTATAAATCTGTAGTGGAGGGGAGGATGGGGTAGGAGTCATCCTAGGAAAGGATGGAGGGGGTAAAAGAGGTTTTGTGTGCAAGGGGCCTGGAAATGCAGCAGGCATGTGTGAAAGTGAGAGACAGCAGTGAATGGAGATGAATGGTTTTTGGGACCTGACAAGTTGTTAGAGTGTGAGCAGGGTAATATTTTGTGAAGGGATTCAGGATAACCAGTTGGCTGGACTCGAGTCCTGGAGGCGAGAGGTACAATGCCTGCACTTTAAAGGAAAGGTTTGGGATACTGGCTGTTTAGTGTGACATCTAAACTGTTATATCTGGGCAGCTCTGCAAAGACAATGATTGTGTGTGAGTGATGGCAAAAGTGTTGAATGATGGCAAAAGTGTTTCTTTCTTTTTTGGGTCACCCTGCTTCGGTGGGAGATGGCCGGAGTGTTAAAAAGAAAAAATACTATAATTAAGCAGCTAAGCCCAAAGATATAAGGTATGCTTTTAAGATGTCTTCTCCCCAAATGTAAAAGCTTAATAACAAAAACTGTACATGAAAGTATTACAATGTGCTCTGACAGTCATGGCTAATAATACAGAAATGATTGAATAACTTCACCAATTTTTTCATAAATAACTTATCTATAATTATCACTAAATACAGTAGGACATCCGTAACCACAGCGGATATGTTCCAAGGACCTGCCATGGATACCGAAACTGCGGATAGTAGCAAACTCTATATATAAAGTCCTATACATACCTATTATAAAATTTAATTAATAAATTATGCACAATAATTGGAGAATTATCACTTTTTCACTTCATGGCTTGTCTTGGGGTTTGAAGAATTACCAGTTTCTCCATTTTTGCACTTTGGGGCCATTATTATGCAAAATTAAGAGGTATTTTTGGGCCACAGTAAGCTGTGGATAACTGAAACCACAGATACTGAATCAGTGGATACGGGGGTTCTACTGTACAGCCTCTCCTCACTTAGTGATGTACTCGTTTACCAACAACTTGGTCTTATGACCAGTATGCATACCTAAATAATGTATATCAAAGCTGATTTCCTCTATTCTATTTATTACAATATACAGGTCTCCCTCAACATTCGTGAGGGTTAGGGGATCAAGAGCCTCGTGAATGTTGAAAAATCGTGAATGTATGGTGCCCCAATATATTGTAGGGAAATATAATACAATACTGCTTCCTTAACTTGTTGAACCACGAACAATCATAAAATACATGAAATCATCGTAAAATATTGTTCGACATACATATATGTTATGGTTTAATAACATGTTATTAAATACCACTGCCTCAACCACTGCCTCTACCACTGCCTCTACCACTGCCTCAACCACTGCGGCGCACAGCCTCGTATTTTTGTACAATTTCTTTCTTCAATTCTATCGTGTTTCTCAATTTCTTTACCAAAGGGCTGGCACTAACAAATTTCTTTGGGCCCATGGTTAATTATGTAGCAGTCACACTCAATCTACAAGCACGAAACACAATTATTATTATTATAATCAAAAAGAAGCGCTAAGCCACAAGGGCTATACAGCGCCAGCGAAACACAATGAATTATTGTGAAATGTTTGGAAGAGCACAGAGGCTAATGCTAACTCCAGCATAAACAAAGCCAAACTGACTCATGATGCCTCCACCACTGCTTCAACCCTCATATTTTTGTACACTTTTCTTCTTCAATTCAATTGTATTATTATTTTATTAATAACATGTATTATTATTATTATTAATAACACATATGTTATGAAATACCACTGCCTCAACCACTGCCACTACTACTGCTTCCACCACTGCCTCCACCACTGCCTCCACCACTGCCTCCACCACTGCCTCCACCACTGCCTCCACCACTGCCTCTACCACTGCCTCTACCACTGCCTCTACCACTGCCTCTACCACTGCCTCTACCACTGCCTCTACCACTGCCTCTACCACTGCCTCTACCACTGTCTCCATCACTGCAGTTGCACTCAATCTACAAGCACCAAACACAATGAATTATTGTGAAATGTTTGGAAGTGCACGGAGGCTAATGCTCACTCCAGCATAAAGCCAAACTGACTCATGATGCCTCCATCACTGCCTCAACCCTCGTATTTTTGCGCAATTTCCTTCTTCAATTCTATCGTATTATTATTATTAGCAGTAGCAGAAATGTTTGATTCTTTGCCATGTTCAAGAGTAAACAAATGATGTCACTGTCCAAAACCTGTCCGAATGGCCATTCCAACATAATGGAAATCAAATTAATAGAAATCAAATTAATCCGTGCAAGACACCCCAAAGTATGAAAAAAAAAATTTTACCACATGAAATATTAATTTTAATACACACAAACTGAAGAAGACATGCACAATTACTACTCTACTAAGAATAGAATACATGACACTTACCTTTATTGAAGATCTGGTGATGACTGATGGGATGGGAGGAGGGGAGTGTGTGGAAGTTATTGTTTAGAAGGAGAATCCCCTTCCATTAGGACTTGAGGTAGCAAGTCCTTTTCCGGGGTTACTTCCCTTCTTCTTTTAATGCCACTTGGACCAGCTTGAGTCACTGGACCTCTGTCGCACAACAAATCTGTCCATAGAGGTCTGTACCTCCCGTTCCTTTAAGATTTGCCTAAAATGGGCCACAACATTGTCATTGTAATAGTCACCAGCACGGCATGCAATAGCTGTGTTAGGGTGATTTTCATCCATAAAGGTTTGCACTTCAACCCACTTTGCACACATTTCCTTAATCTTTGAAGTAGGCACAACGGATTCCACAACTGGCATAGGCTTCTCAGGGTTAGCCCCAAACTCTTCAAAATCTTTCTTAATTTCCATACTAATTCTCACCCTTTTTACCACAGGGTTGGCACTAGAAGCTTTCTTGGGGCCCATGGTGACTTATTTTGCAGTTACAAGCACAAAAAACACTGGGTTAAGGTGAAATGTACCAAATGTATGCGTAGATGCGACCGCACTGGCAGGCTTGTAAACACTGGCGCTGAGGCCACACGTAGGACGCGTCCCGGACGAATCACGTAAGGCGAGTTTTTTATCGCGAGGCGAGGCAAAATTTTTGCATTCAAATGCTTCATATGGCAGATTTAAAGCAACGCGTTAAATCTGCGTTCGTAAGGCAGGGGTCCACTGTATATGGTGCAAACGTGACATTAAAACAATATCAAAGATGGTCGACATAAACCCACTACCACTGTAGTATGCTCCTTGCTTAGTGGCAAATTCATTTACCAATGTGATCTTAGGAACGCAACTCTGTCGTTAAGCGAGGAGAGGCTGTATATGATTGTACTGTACAGTGGTCCCTCGTTGTTCGTAATTAATCCGTTCCTGGAGCCGTTACTATAAACGAAATTTACGATTTACGAATCAATTTTCCCCATAAGAAATAATGTAAATTCAATTAATCCCTTCCTGACACCCAGAAGTATTAAAACAAAAAATTTTTTACATGAAATATTCATGTAGTACATAAACAATACAATGGGAAATGATGAATGAAACATTAACAGCATAACACTTACCTTTATTGGAGATTCTTCTTAGTGTATGGGAGACTGGAGGAGGAGAGAGAGTGGATTGTTTATAGTTTGGAAGGGGAATCCCCTTCCATCAACACCTCAGGTACCATTTGCTTTTCTGGGGTTGCTTCTCTTCTCTGTTTCTTAATGCCACTAGGACCACCTTGAGAGTCACTGGAGTCCTGTCTCACAAAATAACTGTGGAGAGAGCTCTGTTTCTGGTGTCTCTTTAACACTTCCCTAAAATGGCCCAAGACTTTGTCACTGTACATGTTGCCAACCTGGCTTGCAACAACCTTGTTAGGGTGATGTTTCTCCATAAAGCTTTCCATCTTACCCCACATAGCAAAAATCTCTTTAATTTCTGAAGAAGGCACCTTCTTCCATCTCTCTTCCTCCTCCTCTGCAGCAAGATTCTGAGCTGCGATGTGTTGCTCTTCCTGCTGAAGCTCTTGCAGCTCCTCAGTGGTGAGCTCTTCATTGTGGTCTTCCACCAATTCTTCCACATCCTCCAAACTCACATCCAACCCCATGGAACTCCCCAGTGCCACAATTGATTTTACAACAGACATAGGCTCATTAGGGTCAGTCCCAAATTCTTCAAAATCCCTCTTGTCGACACAATCTGGCCACAGTTTTCTCCAGGCAGAGTTCAAAGTCCTGGTAGTCACTCCCTCCCAAGCCATACCTATAAGGGTTATGCAGTGGAGGATGCTGAAGTGTTCTCTCCAAAATTCCCTTAGGGTCAAGCGAGTGTCTGTGGTCACAGTCAAGCACCTGTGAAACATTGCTTTTGTGTAGAGTTTTTAAAGTTTGCAATAACCTGCTGGTCCATGGGTTGGAGGAGAGGAGTGGTATTCGGGGGCAAGAACTTTACTGTGATGAACCCAAACTCCTCGAAAATTAGGTCATCCAAGTTTGGAGGATGAGCAGGTGCATTGTCCATTACTAGCAGGCACTTGAGATCCAATTTCTTTTCCAGGAGATACTCCTTCACACTAGGGCCAAGCACTTCATTGAACCACTCGACGAATATTTCCCTCGTGACCCATGCCTTACTATTAGATTTCCAAAACACACACAATTTACTCTTCATAACATTGTTTTTCCAGAACACTCTGGGATTTTCAGAATGGTACACTAGTAATGGCTTCACTTTGAAATCCCCACTAGCATTAGCACAGAACATTAGCGTCAGCCTGTCTTTCATAGGCTTGTGTCCTGGCATTGCCTTTTCCTCTTGTGTAATGAAGGTCCTCTTTGGCATTTTCATCCAAAAGAGGCCTGTTTCGTCACAATTGAACACTTGTTCAGGTTTCAGTCCTTCAGGCTCTATGTACTCCTGGAATTCATGCACATATTTTTCAGCCGCCTTGTGGTCCGAACTGGCAGCCTCACCATGCCTTACCACACTGTGTATGCCAGTACGGTTCTTAAATGAGCTCAGCTCACTCTGATAAACTGTGAGTGGTACATTTGGGCCTAGATATGAGAGAATACATCTATGTGGTATGTGTGCACCACATAAAACAGATCCTGCAGCACACTGTGTACAATGAGAGAAAAAAACTGAAATCATGATTTTTCGATTAAAACAGCAACTTTGCAGTGTTTTTTCGTATGTTTTTTATAGTTGTATTTGCGATTTCTTGGTCTCATTTGATAGAATGGAAGACATATTACAGAAATAGAGATGATTTTGATTGGTTTTAGCACTGGAAATGGCTTGAAACTGAGCTCAAAGTAGCGGAAATGTTAAATTTTTGCCGATATTCAAGAGTAAACAAACGACCTCACACATCTAATACACGTCAGCTGGTGGGTCTAATATACATTCACAAATATGGTGATGATATTTATACAATTATTACAGTATTGCATAACAGTAAATCTTCTATTTTTTGGTGTGAATAAAAATTCATTATGTGAATAAAAAATCAAAATGGAATTTATTTGTAAAGCCTCAAAACATAACTAACGAACAGAGGAAATGTTAGTTTAGTGCCAGGAATGCCTACATTGTTTATTCTTGACCCTATTTTGAAATTGAAATATTTTGAACTTTGTGTTAAATTGGCCAAATTGACAATTTCCGATCACTTTATTTTGTAGTTGAAACAGTTGACTTGGCGATTTCTTGTGCTCAATCGATAGAATAGAAGTAATACTAGTGAAATAGCTAAGAATTTGGTTGATTGGAATAATGTAATTGGCCTAAAATGGGAGTCAAAGTCGGCAAAATCGCCGATTCGTAAATATCGCTGACACATCAAAATTCGCGAGAGCATAATTTCGTCAATTTTCCACCAAATTTCGTACTTTTTGTTTTATTACCTTCACAAAAAGATTCTCTACGATTTCATAAGAAAAAATAACAAATTTTTTTTTTGAAAATTCTTGGACACTGGTGCGTGACTCCAGATTTGGGCCTTGGACCCTGAAAGGGTTAAATCTCTCAAACCAGCCTTTGCTGGCCTTAAATTCACTCACTTCACCACTATTTGCAGGCAATTTCTTTACCAAATCTTCATGCAACTGCCTAGCCTTTTCACAAATAAACAAAGTCATAAGAGTATCTCCTGATAATTGTTTCTCATTTATCCACACCAATAATAACTTCTCAACCTCTTCCAGTACTGGTGATCTCATATTTGTCAGCATAGTTACTCCCTTTGCAACAACAGCATCCTTTATTTCATTTTTCTTGGCCACTATTGAACATAAGGTTGTGTAGGGTTTCTTATACATCCTGGACAGTTCGGCCACACTTGTACCATTTTCATATTGTTCAATGAAGGTTTTCTTAAATTCAATCGTATTTCTCACCTTCTTTACCACAGGCTTGGCACTAGGAGCTTTCTTTGGAGCCATAGTAGCTTATTTAGTACTTGCAAGCACTAAAATAAACGGAATATTATGAAATATTTCGCTGGAGCACATGAGGGGACCTTCGCTCACTGGTAAACAATGCCAGACTGGCTGCCGCCCTGGCTCACGCCGTGGGTACTTGTCCCAGACGAACTACGACTCGAGAGTCAACCTATGAAAAGCGAGTCCATGTTTATACGAAAATACCTCTATGATTGGCGAATTTTACGATTGCCGGGAACTACGAAAAGCGAGGGACCACTGTATATGAAAGATCATTCATGTTTCTGACTGAATAAACATCACATAACAATTAATTGAAATTTCACCGTGTTAATGTGAAGAAAAATCTCCAGTTCATGAAGGGGGTGATATCTCCCCCTCTTGAAGGGGGGTTAACCTTTTGAGGGTTTCGGACGTACTAGTACGGCTTACGACCCAGGGTTTTTGACGTACTAGTACGCCTAAATTCTAGCGCCCTCAAATCTAGTGGGAGAAAGCTGGTAGGCCTTCATATGAAAGAATGGGTCTATGTGGTCAGTGTGCACAGTCTAAAAAAAATCCTGCAGCACACAGTGCATAATGAGAAAAAAAAAACTTTGACCATTTTTTTGGAATAAAACAGCGACTTTGCACTGTATTTTCGTATGGTATTTATTGTTGTATTCTAGTTTTCTTGGTCTCATTTTATAGAATGGAAGACATATTACAGAAATTGAGATGATTTTGACTGATTTTACAATGAAAGGTACCTTGAAATTGAGCTCAAAGTAGCAGAAAATGTTCGATTTTTACCAAATTTCAAAAGTAAACAAATCGTGCCAAGCGTGCAATACACGTCAACTGGTGAGTCTAATATTCTTTCACAAGTGCACCAATAATATTTATACCATTTTTTACACTAATGCAGTAGTCTGCATAACAGTAAATCTTATATTTTTTGTGAGAATAAAAATTCAAAGTGGAAAGCAAAAGAATATAAGAGGGGCCTTGAGACGTGACTAATGACCAAAGGAAATGTCATTTTAGTGCCAGGAATGTCTTTCTTGTTTATTCTGGACCCTATTCGGAAATTGGCATCTTTTGAAATTTGTGTGAAATTGGCAAAATTGCTAAATTCTGACCACTGTACTGGATAGTTGAATTTCATAAATGGGTGGTTTCTTGCACCCATTCGATAGAAAAAATGGAGTTCTAGCGAAATATTCATGTTTTTTGTCGACTAGTACAGTGGAATTGGCCGAAAATGGGGCTCAAAGTGGTAAAAATCGCTGATGCGTAAACATCGCCGAGACCGCTAACTTTGTGAGAGCATAATTCCCTAAGTTTTCCAGCAAATTTCAAACTTTTGGTGTCCTTATGATCGGGAAAAGTTTCTCTATCTTTTCATAAGAGAAAATAATTTTTTTTTTTTAAATTTGGCCGACCCTGAGAACGAGTTTCGGAGAGGGCCTGTCGACCCTCAAAGGGTTAATGACCCTCTCCAAAGAGGGCAGCCTTCTCAGGGGTTGTGAACCATCTTACTTTCCCATTTCCATACCACACTAATGAAGAACACATGATAGACGACTCTGTTTACCAGACTTCCTGGCCATTAGTACATGTGAGTGGAAGCCTAGGAGAACTGCTATTTCTCCATAGCAGAAAAAAAATGAGTAAGAAAATGCCTCCTACTTGATAAACAAGCTACAGTATTATGGCTCCCTAAACCCACTTAGAATATCAAGAAACAGGGATTCTAGGATGAAGTCTGTTTCAAAAGCTAGCAATGAATGTCTATGAAGCTTAAGTCGGCATTTCCTTTGTGGGACGCAGACTGTGGCACTCAACAGCGTCAGACTGCTACAAGGATAGAATGGTAATGCGTGTCACAGAAGGCATCACTGCTCTCCCACTAAATAACAAAGAGATAGCAGTGACTAGTGCATTCTTTACACTTGTTTAACAATCTCCAGAGACACTAGGAAATTAATCTAGTACCAAATACGAGTCAAGAAATTCACCGTAGAACTAATCACAGTACATAGTGTTTATTAACTTCTCCAAGTTCCTTTCTCGAGTGAACACTGGGAGAACAAAGTAAAGTACAGTGGATCCTTGTTTTTCATAATTAATCCACTCCAAAGTGTGTGGCTAATATTGAAATTGACGATTTGGAAAAACATTTTCCCACATAAGAAATAATGAAAGTTCAATTAATCCGTTCCAGACACCCCAAAAGTATTAAAACAAAATACACCTACCATCCGACTTACGACCACTCGACTTACGACCATGTTTTTTATGCCAAATTTCTGGGAAATAAACAACTATTTGTGTTGTACACAGTGTTTATCCTAAACCTTACAGTATAAAATACAGTACTAACAACATAAAAAGTAAAGTAAAGCATGAAATACCAAAATAAAACAATAAAATAAAGTCATTACAAAAATGTTTTGTCGATATTCAGTAGTAAAGTTCGACTTACGACTATTTCGACTTACGACCGGTTTCTCGGAACCGAACTCGGTCGTAAGTCGGATGGTAGGTGTACTAAATTTTTACATGAAATATACATTTACCTACACAGAAAACAATGAGACATGAAGAATAAACAATAATAGCATGACACTTACCTTTATTGACGATTCTTCATAGTGTATAGAAGACGGGAGGAGGGGAGAGGATGGGTTAATTACTGTTTGGAAGGGGAATCCTTTCCATAAAGACTTCAGGTACCAAGTGCTTTTCCAGGGTTACTTCCCTTCTTTGTTTTTTAATGCCACTAGGACCAGCTTGAGAGTCACTGTACACCTGTGGCACTAAATATCTGTCCAGAGAGCTCTGTTTCTAGCGTCTCTTTAAAATTTCCCTAAAATGGGACAAGACACTGTCACTGTACATGTTGCCAACACAGCTTGCAAGAGCTTTGTCAGGGTGATGTTCCTCCACAAATCTTTCCATCCTACTCCACACTGCACAGACCTCCTAATCTCTGAAGAAGGCACCTTCTTACATATCTCTTCCTCCTCCTCTGAAGCAATTTCCTGAGCTGTGGTCTGTTGCTGTTCCAGTTGAAAGTGTTGCAGCTCTTCAGTGGTTAGCTCTTCGTCGTGGTCCTCCACCAACTCTTCCACATCCTCACTACTCACATCCAACCCCATGGAATTTCCCAATGCCACAATAGATTCCACAACTGGCATAGAGTCCCGAGGGTCAGCCCCAAACCTTTCAAAATCCCTCTTTCGGACACAATCTGGCCACAATTTTCTCCAAGCAGAGTTCAAAGTCCTGGAAGTCACTCCCGCCTAAGCCTTACCTAAATGGTTTATGAAATGGAGGATACTGAAGTGATCTTTCTAAAATTCTCTTAGGGTCAATGGAGTGTCTGGTCACATCAAAGCACCTTTGAAACATTCCTTTGGTGTAGAGTTTTTTGAAGTTTGAAATGATTTGCTGGTCCATGGGCTGGACGAGAGGTGTGGTATTAGGGGGCAAGAACTTCACTTCGATAAAACAAAACTCGTCCACAATTTGGTCATCCAAGTCTGGAGGATGAGCAGGTGCACTGTCCATTAACAGGAGGTACTTGAGTTTTAATTTATTTTCCAAGAGGTATTTCTTCACACTGGGGCCAAACACTTCACTGAATCAATCAAGGAAAATTTCCCTTGTGATCCATGCCTTACTGCTGGCCTTCCACATCACACACAATTTACTCTTGTCGACATTGTTTTTCTTGAACACACTGGGATTTTCAGAGTGATACACTAGTAAAGGCTTCACTTTGAAATCCCCACAAGCATTACTACAAAACAAAAGGGTAAGCCTGTCTTTCCTAGGCATGTGTCCTGATAGTGCCTTTTCATCCTGTGTGATGTAGGTCCTCCTTGGCATTTTCTTCCAAAAGAGGCCTGTTTCATCACAACTGAACACTTGTTGGGGTTTGAATTCCTCGACCTCTACATACCCCTTGAATTCATGCACATATTTTTCAGCCGCATATTTGTCAGAACTGGCAGCCTCACCATACCTTACCACACTGTATGCCACTATGCTTCTTAAATCTCTCAAACCAGCCTTTGCTGGCCTTAAATCCACTAACATCAGCACTCGTTTCAGGCATTTTCTTTATGAGATCATGCAACTGCCTTGCCTTTTCACAAATTATCGACTGCATAACACTATCTCCTGCTAATTGTTTCTCGTTGATCCACACCAACAATAACTTCTCAACATCTTTGAGCACTTGCAATCTCATTTTTGTGAGCATATTTACCCCTTTTGAAACAATAGCTTCTTTGATTTCCTTTTCTTGGCCATGATGGAAGCAATGGTTGAATGGGGTTTGTTATACAACCTGGCAAGTTCTGCGAGACACTCTCCACTTTTATATTTTTCGATATCTTTCTTGAATTCTATTGTTTTTCACCTTCTTTACCAAAGGCCTGGCACTAGGAACTTTCTTTGGAGCCATGGTGACTTATTTAGCAGTTGCAAGCACTAAAACGAATGGAATTTTAAGAAATGTATCGTATGAACGCGTGGGATCGTCCTCACTCGCTGATAAACAATGGCACACTGGCTGGGAATGGAGTGAGGGGCCCCTCAGGGCCGTGCATACGTGTCTGGGATGAACGACTATTTGTGAGTTAAACGGCAATTTGCAAGTCAATGTTTTGACTTAAAAACAAGTTACAATTTTCAAAAATTACAACTTCCGATGCCTAAAAAAACCAAACCATACTCCGGCCGGGATTGAACCCGCGGTCATGGAGTCTCAAAACTCCAGCCCGTCGCGTTAGCCACTAGACCAGCTAGCCACAATAAGATTCGTCCAACTAAGTATATTTCTCCCTACTGTGGATAATTCTATGAAACTCATAAACGAGTGATGGTATTGAACGACAGTGAAGTACCCGGTGTGTGAGTAAAAGAACACTAAGATGCAACGATCCCAAGTGACTACGTTCAACATTCTTCAATCAAGACATTAATAACAGCCTCGTGTCGCTCCAACAACACAGGACTCCAATTACAATGAGTCAGGCAGGTTTTATTCCTCTTTCATTTGCCCCTTTAAAACACTGCAGTATTTAGGCTAATGTTAGTACAAATATTTCCCACCATAGAGACCATCATTAGAATGCCATCGCCAAAACCCATGTGAGTAATCATTGCATTCCAGGTAGAATTGACATGCTGGAACATACAATGGGCCAGAGTTAACCCAGATTACTCGCTATCCTAAGCCACTGTGGACACAACCACAGAAACGTCGAGGGTGATTCCAGGGATAGGCTGCTGGAATTCGTGCAGTTAAAAGATAAGTACTTCTCATTGTTATCATGTTTTTATCATCATGCAGGAAAATGTACTTATCTAAGAAGTTCCTCCACAGTTAACATGTCATCCAATAGACTGTTAAATTCTGTGGCATGCCTGGAAATTAATTTCTGTGTTTCCGCAAATAACCCACACGTAGGAGAAAGAAGCTTACGATGACATTTTAGTCCAACATGGACCAAAACGTTGCTTTAAGCTCCTCTTTCCTATGTGTAGGTTATGTGTGTATTGTTGCAGTCACGGTATTGTGACTGTTCTTAATTTCTGAGTCTGACAAAGATTTTGAATTTTTTTTTTCTTACAGAATAAAAGGGTGTTTCTATATGAATCAAATAAGACTTAGATGAGTGGAATCTGATAAAAACAATTTTTATGATATTCTGAAGTTGGTGAAAAATGATCACTCGTCGGCAACAGTGGCATAAAGAATGTAAAACACATACTTACAAGGAAATGTTAAGTGTAATACTCATACACAAATAACCCGCACATAAAAGAGAGAAGCTTACGACGACGTTTCGGTCCGACTTGGACCATTGACAAAGTCACACTAACAGAGGTGGAGCAGGACGGCTATATATAGGCAGGAAGAGGTGGCAGAGGTTGCTCCACCTCTGTTAGTGTGACTTTGTCAATGGTCCAAGTCGGACCGAAACGTCGTCGTAAGCTTCTCTCTTTTATGTGCGGGTTATTTGTGTATTGTTCCAGTCACGGTATTGTGCCTTTTCGTTATTTATGTAATACTCATCACAATATGGAAATAAGTCATACTGCTTTTATATTCTGAGTTAAATCTACAAACAGTAGTATGTCTTGTAGCTGAAGTCCACTGTTAGTATCACGAAATTGTAATAAATTTGGAATGAGTAAGACATTTTCTTGTGACCTTCACACCCTGTTTGTTGATAGGGATGCTGGTGGTGGGACAACAGCTCCTGATTTACTAATGTTAGTTAGGCATACTAATACATTAGATACAGTCATCACATGTGTACTCTCCTAGCCCTAAATTTTTTTCAAAGTCCTGAAGAGATTGTAGAAGACCGAAAGAGTTGTGATGAAGTCAAAAATGCTGGCAGGTGTCAGATTTGAGTGTGAAAAATTGTGAATACTAGTACATCGGACATACTTACATCACTTGCATACTAGTACACTGGACACAGTCATAAGGTTAAATTGTAGCTGCATAAATTTTAAGCAATAAAATTATCATAACACAGGATTCAAATGCTTGTGATAGGATATTATATTATCTAAGAAATGCCTCATTACCACTACAGTTTGAATTAAAGGGGAAAGACTTGGGGAAATAAAATAATCGTATGTATGGCATAAACCCTTTCTCCTGTATAAATTACTACATATAAAAGGAAAAATTTTTGTTTTACTTTTTAGGTCACCCTGCTTTTGTGGGAGACAGCCTGTGTGATGAAAATAAATAAATAAAATATGTGCAGCATAACTTCAGTCTCCCCACAATACAGGCAATTTTTTTTACACAAAATTCTTTTATTACATTCCTGTGCTATTTACCACCATAAGCATAAATTTTTCTAGGAATTTTGTACAATTTTTTTTGTTAAAATAAACAAAGTGCTTTATACAGTGGAACCTTGTTTTTTGGCCGTAATATGTTCCAGAAGGTTGGCCTAAATTCAAAACGACCTAAATTCAAAGAAATATTTCCCATAAGAATTAATGTAAATTACTGTATTCTGAGCACCTCTGCAAAAACAGCGATTATGTGTGAGTGAAGTGAAAGTGCTGAATGATGATGAGAATATTTTCTTTCTGGGGATTTTCTTTCTTTTTGGGTCACCCTGCCTCGGTGGGAGATGCCCGACTTGTTAAAAAAAGAAAAGAAAAGAAAAAAAAAATTAATCCGTTCCAGACACCCAAAAATATTCACAAAAAATACATTTTTAAAGACTAATTATAGTTTTACATACACAAAACAATGAGAACTAAACAAAATAAGTTAAGAACATTTAAATCACTATTGAAGACTTGTTGGCTTATGGAAGACAGGGAGGAGAGAGGGAGGGCAGATTATAGTTTGGAAAGGGAATCCCCCTTCATAAGGCCTGGGGTTACTTCCCTTTTTTGTCTTTAATGCCACTAGGACCAGCTTGAGAGTCACTGGACCCCTGTTGCACAAAATAACTGTCCAGAGTGCTCTGTTTCTGGCATCTCTAAGATTTCACTAAAATGGGACAAGGTTTTGTCACTGAACATGTTGCAGATATGGATTGTTTCAGCTTGGTAAGGGTGATATTTCTCCACAAAAGTTTGCACCTCATTCCACTTTGCACAAATGTCCTTAATCACTAAAGAAGGCACATCTTTTCCTCTCTCCTCCTCCTCCTCCTCCTCTGAAGCAAGTTCCTCAGCTGTGATCTGTTGCTGTTCCAGTTGAAGGTGTTACAGCTCTTCATTGGTTAGCTCTTCCCTGTGGTCCTCTACCAATTCTTCCATATCCTCGCCACTCACATCCAACCCCATGGACTTCCCCAGTGCCACAATAGATTCCACAACAGGCAGAGGGTCGACAGAGTCAGGGTTAGCCTCAACTCTTCAAAATCCTTCTTGAGGACACAGTCTGGCCACAATTGTCTCAAAGAAGAGTTCAAAGTCCTGGAAGTCACACCCTGCCTAGCCTTACCTATAAGGCTTATGCAATGGAGGATATTGAAGTGATTCCTCCAGAACTCTCTTAGGGTCAATTCAGTGTCTGAGGTCACTTCAAAGCACTTTTGAAACACTGATTTTGTGTAGAGTTTTTTGAAGTTAGAAATGACCTGCTGGTCTATGGGCTGGATGAGAGGAGCGGTGTTACGAGGCAAGAACTTCATCGTTATAAAACGGAAATCCCTAGACATAAGAACATAAGAAAGGAGGAACACTGCAGCAGGCCTGTTGGCAGGTCCTTTACAATTCATCCCACTAACAAAACATTTGCCCAACCCAATTTTCAATGCTACCCAAGAAATAAGCTCTGATGTGCAAGTCCCACTCAAATCCAACCCCTCCCACTCATGTACTTATCCAACCTAAACTTGAAGCTACCCAAAGTTTTAGCCTCAATAACCCAACTAGGTAGACTGTTCCACTCATCAACCACCCTATTTCCAAACAAATACTTTCCTATGTCCTTTCTAAATCTAAACTTATCCAATTTAAATCCATTACTGCGGGTTCTCTTTTGGAGAGATATCCTTAAGACCTTATTAATATCCCCTTTATTAACACCTATCTTCCACTTATACACCTCGATCAGGTCTCCCCTCATTCTTCGTCTAACAAGTGAATGTAACTTAAGAGTCTTCAATCTTTCTTCATAAGGAAGATTTCTAATGCTATGTATTAATTTAGTCATCCTACGCTGAATGTTTTCTAACGAATTTATGTCCATTCTGTAATATGGAGACCAGAACTGAGCTGCATAATCTAGGTGAGGCCTTACTAATGATGCATAAAGCTGCAGTATGACCTTTAGGTCATACTGCAGCTTTATACTCCTCCAAGTTTGGAGGATGAGCAAGAGCGTTGTCCATTACCAGGAGGCACTCGAGTGGCAATTTATTTTCCAGGAGGTATTTTTTCACACTCAGGCCAAACACTTCATGGACCCAGTCAATGAAAAGTTGCCTTGTGACCCATGCCTTATGATTAACTTTCCACATCACACACAATTTACTCTTGACGACACTGTTTTTCTTGAACACACTGGGATTTTCAGAGTGATACACTAGTAGAGGCTTCACTTTGCAATCCCCACTAGTGTTAGCAGAGAACAAGAGTTAGTCTGTCTTTCATAGGCTTGTGCCCTGGCAGTGCCTTTTCCTCCTCCATGATGTAGGTCCTCTTTGGCACTTTCTTCCAAAAAGAGGCCTGTTTTGTCACAAGTGAACACTTACTGGGGATGGAATTCTTCAGCCTCTACATACCCCTTGAATTCCTGCACAAATTTTTCAGAAGCACGTTTCTTAGAACATGCAGCCTCCCCATACCTTACAACACTGTGTATGCCACTACATTTCTTAAATCTCTCAAACCAGCCTCTGTTGGCCTTAAATTCCCTAACATCATCATTAGTACCAGGCATTTTCTTTACAAGATCGTCATGCAATTGCCTTGCCTTTTCACAAGTGATCGTCTCTGAAACACCATCTCCCACTAACTGTTTTTCCCTGATCCACAACAACAACAACAACTCCATATCTTCATTTGTTTGTGATCTTTTTTTTGTAAACAGGTTTACCCCTATTGCCACATTATTGTCACATCAGCTTCCTTGATTTGTTCTTTCTTTGCCAGGATAGAAGTGATTGTTGATTTGTTTTTGCCATACATCCTGGCAAGTTCCAGCACCTGTACACCACTCTCATATTTTTCTATTAGTACTTCCTTCTTTAATTCCATCATGTTTCTCACTTTCTTTACCAAAGGAACTTTACTAGGAACTTTCTTGGGGCCCATGATGGCTTATTTCACAGTTGCACTTAATAAAAACCACCAAAAAGGATTTTAAGGAAATGTTTGGATGAATGCGCATAGTACATGCTCACTTGCCAACAGACAAAGGGAGACTGACTCACCAAAGCCTGGCGTCCCAACGGGAGAGGCGGGCTAATGCGTCTAATACGGCCGACATACGAGGCAACGGCCGAAATACGGAGCAAAATTTCCGCCTAAAAACTGGCCTAAATATGAATCAGCCGATAAACAAAGTGGCCGAAAAATGAGGTTCCACTGTAATTATACGTGTACTGGACAGTAAATCCTCTGATAATGTGTGGTTTACATTCTGGAAAATCAGCACATAATATAAAATAGTGTTATGTAAAGTCAAGAACATAATTAAAATAAGGTTACATTCCAGACACCATGAAATCAGAAAAACTTTTTTGTACTATTGTACTAACTTACTTTACGTTCTGTTAGTCATTATTTGAAGCATCTGCTGAGCATGGAGAGGGTTAACATTGGTCCTCAGACAGAGTTAGATATAACTCAGGTGATCAGCTGACACACTAAGTACTTGTCAGCAGTAGAAAAATAAGTCACACTGCCTTACCAAATTGTAGTAAACTAACTGTGACTGATGAAGGACACTGAAAAAAATGAATGCAGTAAAACCACGATTTAATGATCTAATGGGGGTTAAGGATAATCACCAATGTCGATTATCCTGCAAATCTAATTAATGTTAAAAAAAAAAAAAAAAAAAAAAGCACTACAGTGCATACAGTTTACTGACAGTTAACCCTCAATTTAACAGACTAATAGGAGGAAGCATGTGGCCAGTAATGGATATAGTAGTCAATGAGATTTTTTTTTTTGTAATTATAGCAATGACTATTATATAACCAATGGACTTGGAATGTTGTTTCTGAATCAATTCATCCTGTGGATTTCTCTATTATTACTGAAGTCCATTAAATCGAGGTTCAAAAAACTGAAGGATTACTGTACTGTAATAAAAACTGAAATTGAGTTAGAAAGTAGAGAACGGTAAGTTTATTTACAAATTGTGGTAGATACACGAGACTGTTTGAAAACGACAATAATGAACAATTCTGTACACAGAAAACTTTGTTACTCCAGTAATTCATATGTGACTTCTTTTAACAATTACTGATGCTTTACTATCCAGGCATATATATATATGTGATCTACCCCCAGTTCCTTCATCCTTCCCTACTGTCTGTAATTCATTGCAGGTGTACCACATCATGCCTCAGTATGTGCTGTAGTTGCAAGAAAAACAATAAAACAATTTGTCATCTATAACAGTTTGTTTACCGGTTAGCCGGACTTGAGTCCTGGAAATGGAAGTGCAATGCCTGCACTTTAAAGGAGGGGTTTGGGGTATAGGCAGTTTGGAGGGACTTCTAAACTGTCATATCTGAGCACCTCTGAAAAGACAGTGATAATGTATGAGTGAGGTGAAAGTGTTGAATGATGATGAAAGTGTTTTCATTTTGGGGATTTTCTTTTTTTTTTGGGTCACCCTGCCTCGGTGGGAGACGACCGACGTTAAAAACAAAAACAAACAAAAAAAAAAAAAAAGGCCAGTGACTGAAGATTCAGATGATAGCAAGTTAATTATGAAGTGCTTTACTGCAAGAGACAATTTTGCACACAACTTAGCTTTTTCTTCCTTGAAAGATTTTGTACTGAAATATAAAACAATATTTATTACAGTACAGTGGACCCCCGCTTAACGATCACCTCCAAATGCGACCAATTATGTAAGTGTATTTATGTAAGTGCGTTTGTACGTGTATGTTTGGGGGTCTGAAATGGACTAATCTACTTCACAATATTCCTTATGGGAAAAAATTCGGTCAGTACTGGCACCTGAACATACTACTGGAATGAAAAAAGTTCGTTAACCGGGGGTCCACTGTACTTTCTTTCTCGCTCACCGCACAGTATCTCTTAATTTTTCCACTGAGACTGTCATGGAGAGGCATTACCAGCTACTAAAACATTCAAATCTGCATATTGTTTGCCACAGAATCTAAAATACTAAAAATTATCTTTTCCTGTGATGCTACTTTTAGGCACTTTTGGTTTTCTGTTGGTTTGATGTTTTGGGATTTTTTCCATATTTATCCTGGACTAGTATAATTTTTATTTCATATGACCTATATGTGAGGGGCAGATAAAGTTATGTTTAGTAGAGGAGATAGTAAGGCACTTGTTAAACCACATGCAATGGCTGAAGCAAAACCGGAGTCAGCAAGGAAGCAGCGTGCCTCTAACTCTCTTACAATATTAATGCTATGTTGATAATTGATAATTAGTTAACAGGGCAGCAGCTGGCAGGAGACTTCCCCTATACAATTTCCTTCATTTTATCAGACAATTAAATAAATACTATTTTGCCTTACATAGCAAGGTGTAGGAAATCTCTAAAATATGTGATGTGTTTGGGCAGTCAGGCTGCACTTAACAACTTTCTCATTTAAGCACTTTATCTGTTACTGATCACCACGTTCAGCAGCTGTAGACAAACAACTTGAGTAGACACATCAGCATAAAAAAGCATGAGAATGTTTAACTACAGTGTAATGGTGATAATGAGTGATACTGAACTTTTATCTATACCCGATATTGATGCACACACAATATTTTCTTCAAAATTTTTATGAAGGCGTTTTACAAAAATTAACCCTTTCAGTTGTTGTTCCACAGAAACAAGTCATTGATGCCAAGGACCTTGACATAGATCTATGCCTAAATTCTAGCGGCTTTAAATTTAGCGGGAGAGGCCTGGTACGTCTACATATGAAAGAATGAGAATGTGTGGTCAGTATGCACAGTGGACCTCGAATTTCGGCAGCCTCGACTTTCGTGAAATTTGACCTTTGGCGAGTTTTTTTGGAAAAATTTGGCCTCGAGTTTCGTAAAAAACTCGTGTTTCGGCGACAGTCCGGTACCCGTCCGCCCATCACCGCACACACAAAGCCAGTCTCTCACACCACTCACGCTCAGTGTGCCATTGTTTACCAACACGTGACCATCACCCCACGGGTTCATACGTAATAATCCATTGTTTTTTGTGATTACAACTGCTAAATAAGTCACCACGAGCCCAAGGAAAGCTAGTGCAAGCCTTTTGGTAAAGAAAGTGAGAAACACGATCGAATTCAAGAAGGAAATCATTGAAAAATATGAGAGTGGAGTGCGTGTTACAGAGCTTGCCAGGATATATGGCAAGCCCCATTCAACCATCACTTCGATCGTGGTGAAAGGAAAGGAAATAAAGTGTGCTGTTGTTGCAAAAGGGGTGGATATGCTGACAAAAAGGAGATCACAAATCCTCGAAGAAGTGGAGAGGTTTTTGTTGTTGTGGATTACCGAAAAACAGTTAGCTGGAGATAGTGTTACGAAGTCGATAATATGTGAAAAGGCAAGGCAGTTGCATGACGATCTCGTTAAGAACATGCCTGCAACAAGTGGTGATGCTTGTGATTTTAAGGCCAGTAAAGGTTGGTTTGAGAGATTTAAGAAGCGTAGTGGCATTCACAGTGTGATAAGGCATGGTGAGGCTGCCAGTTCTGACAAAAAAGCAGCTGAGAAGTTTGTACAGGAGTTTAAGGAGTGCGTAGACACTGGAGAATTCAAACCCCAGCAAGTGTTTAATTGTGACGAAACAGGCCTCTTCTGGAAGAAAATGCCAAAGAGGACCTACATCACGCAGGAGGAAGCGGCACTCCCAGGACACAAGCCTATGAAAGACAGGCTTACTCTCATGTTTTGTAGTAATGCTAGTGGGGATTTTAAAGTGAAGCCTTTACTGGTGTATCACTCTGAAAATCCCAGTGTTCAAGAAATACAGTGGCGCCAAGATTAATTTGTGTGTGATGTGGAAGGCTAACAGTAAGGCATGAGTCACAAGGGGAATTTTCCTAGACTGGTTTAATGAAGTGTTTGGCCCCAGTGTGAAGAAATGCCTTCTGGAAAATAAATTGCCACTCAAGTGCCTCCTGGTAATGGACAATGCTCCTGCTCATCCTCCAGACTTGGAAGAGCAAATAGTGGAGGAGTTTAGTTTCATCACAGTGAAGTTCTTGCCCCCTAATACAACTCCTCTCCTCCAGCCCATGGACCAGCAGGTCATTTCAAACTTCAAAAAACTCTACACCAAAGCAGTGTTTCAAAAGTGCTTTGAAGTGACCTCAGACACTGAATTGACCCTAAGAGGTAAGTCTTGGGAGGGAGTGACTTCCAGGACTTTGAACTCTGCTTGGAGAAATTTGTGGCCAGATTGTGTACAAGAGAGGGATTTTGAAGGGTTTGTGGCTGACCCTAAGGAACCTACGCCAGTTGTGGAAACTATTGTGGCATTGGGGATGTCCCTGGGGTTGGAGGTGAGTGGTGAGGATGTGGAAGAGTTGGTGGAGGACCACAGGGAAGAGCTAACCACTGAAGAGCTGCAAGAGCTTCATCTGCAACAGCAACAGATCACAGCTCAGGAAACTGCTGCAGAGGAGAAGGAAGAGAGATGGAGGAATGTGCCTTCTTCGAAGATTAAGGACATTTTTGGAAAGTGGACTGAAGTGCAAACATTTATGGATGAACTTCACCCTAACAAAGCTGTTGCAGGCCGTATTGGCAACATGTACAATGACAGTGTTGTGTCCCACTTCAGACAAATCTTAAAGAAATGCCAGAAACAGACCTCTCTGGACAGATATTTTGTGCGACAGGGGTCCAGTGATTCTCAAGCTGGTCCCAGTGGCATTAAAAGAAGAAGGGAAGTAGCCCCAGATATGGACTTCATACCTGAAGTCCTAATGGAAGGAGATTCTCCTTCCAAAAAATACTGTACACATTCCTCCTATCCCCTCCTCCCGTCTTCCATCCACGCAGAAGTCTTCAGTAAAGGTAAGTGTAATGTTATTATTATTTTTTTAAATGTATGTACTTGATTTCTGATTGTTTTCATTATGTAAATCTTTATTTAATTTAAAAAAAAAAAATATTTTAATATTTTTGGGTGTCTGGAACGGATTAATTTTATTTCCATTATTTCTTACAGAGAAAAATGGTTTCGAGTTTCGTGAATTTCGACCTTCAGTGGGCTCTCCGGAACGGATTAATCACGAAACTCGGGGGTCCACTGTATTTGGTACAACGTGTTCGCCATGCTACATGGACACACAGCCTTCACTCCCAGGCAAAATAAACGAGTTGTATTTCCCACCGACTGCTCCTACAATAATAATTATGAAACTGAGGAGTTCTTTGGTTTCAAACATACAGTGGTACCTAGATATTCGAACTTAATCCATTCCAGGAGGCTGTTCGAATAGTGAGTTGTATGAATATTAAATAAATTTTTCCAGTAAGAAATAATGTAAACTGGATTAATCCATTCCAGACCCCCAAAAATTATCAATTATAAAACAATTTACATGAAAATATTGCTTACTTAAACCTGTATAATAATACATGAAAATTATAAAAACAATCTTTTTTTTTTTTTAACATGTTGGCCATTTCCCACCAAGGCAGGGTGACCCAAAAAGAAAGAAAACCCCAGAAAGAAAAATACTTTCATCATCATTCAACACTTTCACTCTTTCCAGAGGCACCCAGATACGACAGTTTAGATGTCCCTCCATACTGCCAATATCACAAACCCTTCCTTTAGAGTGCAGGCATTGTACTTCCCACTTCCAGGACTCAAGTCCAACTAACCGGACACCAATCTTCTTATTGTTTATCTTATTACTTTTCCTTTCATATCCATGGGGAAGTGGAATAAGAATCTTTCCTCCCTAAGTCATGCGTGTTGTAAAAGTCAACTAAAATGCCAGGAGCAATGGGCTAGTAACCCCGTTTTCCCATATAGCTTACTAAAAATATGAAAACAATAAATACATGTAATAAATTAAAATTTAACTGCACTCTACTGAGGAGTGCTGATGGCCTAAGAGAAAGGTGGAGGTAACTCCCCGTCTAGTGTTTTTTTCCTTTTTCTGTCTCTGTGCAGTAGCACTTGAAGATGATGGGGACTCACTAACATTTATTTTTTTTTCTTTGCTAAAGAAGCTGTCCAATGTTGCCTGCTTTTGATGACTTTTCAAAAGTTTTCTTAAGTGGTCAAGAATATTGTCATTGAATAGGCTGATGTTCCCATCCATAACAGTAATGTTAGGATACTGCTTCTTGTGCAGGTCTTGAAGTTCTTCTGTGGTTAGCCCATTCTTGTGATCCTCCAACTCTTCTACACCCTCATCGTCCATTTTCAAACCCATGGACTGGCCCAGAGAAACAATATCCTTCACTACAAAGCCTTTAAAATCTCTGACGGACACACAGTCTGGTCACAATTTCTTCCAGGCAGAGTTCAGAGTCCTGAAAGAAACTTACCCCCAGGCTTTGTCTATTATCCATAAACATTGGAGGATATTAAAATGGTTTTACCAAAATTCCCTAAGGGTAAGCAGTGTTTCTGTGTAAAGTTTCTTAAAATTGGAAATTACCTGCTGGTCCATGGGTTGGATAAGAGGAGAGATGTTAGGGGGCAAGAACTTCACTTTATTGAAGCTGTATTCATCCACCAAATTTTCCTCCAAGCCTGGAGGGTGAGCAGGAGCATTGTCCATTACCAGAAGTGCCCTTAATGGTAATTTTTTTCTGCAAGATACTGTTTCACACTTAGGGCAAATACTTCATACATCCATTCAGTGAAGAACTACCTTGTTACCCAAGCTTTACTATTAGCCCTCCACATTATACTAAGTTTACTTTTTATCAAATTGTTTTTCTTAGACACCCTTGGATTTTTAGAGTGGTAGACTGGCAACGGTTTAATTTTGCAGTCCCCACTAGGATTACCACGTGTTAGCCTGTCTTTCATGGGTTTGTGTCCTAGTAATGATTTTTCTTCTTGTGTGTAGGTTCTCTTAGGCATTCTTTTCCAAAAGCGGCCGGTTTCATCACAATTAACCCTTTCAGGGTCCAGAGGTCAAATTTCAAAGTGCGCACCAGGGTCCAAGAATTTTCAAAAAATAATTTTTATTTTTTCTTATGAAATGGTAGAGAATCTTTTTCTGAAGGTAATAAAACAAAAAGTACGAAATTTGATGAAAAATTGACGAAATTATGCTCTCGCGAATTTTGACGTGTCAGCGATATTTACACATTGGCAATTTTGTCGACTTTGACTACCATTTTAGGCCAATTACCTTATTCCAGTCGACCAAATTCTTATCTATTTCACTAGTATTGCTTCTATTCTATCGACTGAGCACAAGAAATTGCCAACTCAACTGTTTCAACTACAAAATGTGATTGGAAATTGGTAATTTGGCCAATTTAGTGCATAGTTCAAAATATGTATTCCAATTTCAAAATAGGGTCCAGAATAAACAATGCAGGCATTCCCGGCACTAAACTAACATTTTTCTCTGTTCATTAGTTACATTTTCAGGCTTTACAAATGAATTCCATTTTGATTTTTATTTACATAATGAATTTTTCTTCAAAACCAAAAAGTAGAAGATTTACTGTCATGCAATATTGTAATAATTGTATAAATAATATCAGCACATTTGTGAATGTATATTAGATCCACCAGCTGATGTGTAAGGTCATTTGTTTACTCTTGAACATCTGCAAAAATTTAACATTTCCCCTGCTTTGAGCTCAGTTTCAAGCCATTTTCAATACGAAAACCAATCAATATCATCTCTATTTCTGTAATATATCTTCCATTCTATCAAATGAGGCCAAAAAATCACAAATACAACTATAAAAAACATACGAAAAAACAATGCAAACTTGCTGTTTTAATCGAAAATTACGGTCTCAGTTTTTTCTCTCATTATGCACTGTTTGCTGCAGGATTTGTTTTATGTGGTGCACACATACCATATAGATGTATTCTCTCATATCTAGACCCAAATTTACTTCTCACAGCTTATCAGAGTGAGCTGAGCTCATGGCGTAGATCTACGGTTTGGACCCCCGACATGAAGCCATAGATCTACGGCACGGACCCTGAAAGGGTTAAAAACTTGTTGAAGAATAAATCTCTCAATGTTTATGCAGGTTTTACATTCCTTAGCAAACTTTTCAGCTTCATCTCTGCTAACCCTGGCAGCCTCCCCATACTTTACTATATTATAAATCCCACTCCTCTTTTTAACCTACTTGCCATAAATTCAACAGTTTCCTGAGGTGTCTTGCCTAAGATCACTACACAACTGCTTTGTTTTTTCAGATTATTGTTTAAGAAACACTGCAAGTAGCCAATTGTTTTTCATTAAACCATACTAACAAAAGCGTTTCCATTTCTTCAATTAACTGTGACCTTTCAGAGCAAGAATTTTCACTCCTTTCACCACATCAGCCCCTTTTATTACCTCTTTATTTTTCAATAAGGATGATATTGTGAATTTCGCCATACCACAATGAGGGGCCAGCTCCAACAAACATGTTTCACTTTCCCACTTCGCAATGAGTTCTTTTTACACTAACTGTCATTCTCACTGCTTTCCTTTTAGGCTTGTTTGGGTCACTACTCTCTTTTGGGGGCCAATGAAATACCAAAAAGTTTCACAGAGCTTGTACGAACAATGCTTAATGAGCAAAAGCTGATGAGAGACTGAGTACATGATGCTTTGTTTTTGTCAGATGTCCAGATGGACCATTTTGTTTAGGTTGAATATCAGGGCAACATCCAAATACCAAGTCAAATTTAAAAAAAAAAAAAAAGTTAGATGAATATCGAGTTGTACAAATATTAGGACATATGAATACTGAGGTTCCACTGTATAATGACCGAAAGTGACACTCAGAGCATCACAAAAGAGACGTTATGTCTGTACACACACAATAAATCACCAAGCAAAGTGCAGACACATATTTAACATGTAGAAATGTGCAAAACACAGCTGTATATGGAGAAGTGTTTCAAGGTGTCCCACAGACTGCAACAGCTCTAGGAGCATGACCAGTTCCTGTATATATGTACATAAATGCTAGAACAGTAGTAATGTGCAACATATGTAGCTGTGAACAATAATAATGTTTTGTAAACACTGTACTGATGACACTATTAGTGCAGGTACTGTGTTACATACATCATATGGATATATGTTCATTGTGTATGATATGGGTCTCACGGGCCACGAAAGTTACTGGAAAATGTAAAAAGCTAGGAAACCCCTCCAGAAAGTACAAAATAATAATGTAGAAACATGTGGAGCGTGAGGCAATCGCTAATGTTGCTGTCAGTGGATCACTGACCTTCAACTTCACGGCTCTATATCTCCATAAGTACATGTACTGATAAGAAAAATTTTCTTTTTGTTTCATTACCTCCAGGAAAATAAACTCTTTCAATCTATATTCTTTTTTAAATTTAGACAAGGAGAGAAATTTCAATTTTTGGGGTCTGTAAAGTGAAAGCATTTGTGAGTAATACAAAATTTTGAGAACAGTGCTTGTCTAGTGGACATGCTCTGGCTTAAATCCAGAGCTGACTAAAAAAAATTATGGTACATACTATCCAAATTTTACATTGGTCATAAACCATACTATCCAAATTTTACATTGGTCATAAACCATTAGTCATATTATGTGTATTATGGTCATAAGCCCAAAAACTAAGATTTTGGGGTTATGACCATAATACACATAATATTAAGATTTACATATGTGATCGAATTTTTTGGCTGCACTTTTTAGATCACATTGCAACAAAAATTATGCTATGTGAAATTGCATTATAACATGATTTACCATATACGTATTTTTAAAATACAAGTCTACCATTGGTAGAGAAGAGGGGGAGATTTATTGCATTGTAAGAAAGAGTTCAAGGTATAGCATACCTTGCCAGGAGTTAAGGATGAAGAGTTTTGATATTAGGTGGGAAGAATGAACAGACTATTAACGTGACACATTGGCCGACTTTAAAATCCATAAAACATTGAACAAACCTACCACTGGGAGTCTTCAGACCAGATGGCCATGCATTCATCACCAACATTCCATGCTCTGATGGGTGCAGGCTCACTACTGCTCTCTTTGGAGCTTAGACTAGATGTGCTTGTCGCTGAATTGGCTGCGAAGAAAGTTACCATGAAAAAGACTTCAAGTGCACTTGATGACCATTTAGATTTATATATTTTCTTAACCACCACTAAGATTTGAATGAAATATTTTCTTAAGCATCTCAAAGATTTGAATACAATATATCCTTAACCATTATTGAGATCTAAACATTTACTTAACCTTAAATCAACTACATTCTGAGAAGCCATTCAACAAAAAAAGGCAGGAATGGACATTAAGTGATTCACTGCTCAGCATCAAATCACAAGTTCTGAAATCTGATACAAAGACTCACAAGTACACAACATTTCTGCTGGTGACATGACCTTGACCTTGTCACACATTACCACAGCCTTCCTAATTCTTGGTACTTAAAAAATTGAGTCTAACAAATAAATACATAATGACACTTTTCTCATTAGTCTCAATGTAGAAACAAATCTTATAAACTTCACACGGGTATAAAGTTCCATTTAATATATTCAACACAAAGAAACTAAGGTATGAACTATTCCAACCTTGTGTATCAATGAGATTTTTTGTGAGCTTTATCACCTCCTGCAGGTCACTCTTCAGCTTCAGCAGTTCAGCATTTGTTGGATCAGAGGTGAGTGCTGCTTCCACCTATAAAATGCAAGACTTATAAATGACAAAATATTAAGATCACTGATTGGTTATTGATTTATTCCAAGTATGTTTGAAGTTGAATTTAAGGGATCCCTGTATTAACTGATTTTTTTAAACTAGGTCCCTGATGGTGGACAACTCGTGCACTGACACCTGACCTTGCAAGACCTATGCCCACTTAATTCACTTGACCTTTCTCTACTGCTCTGGTATATATTGTGTGTTTATTCCATGATCTGTATTGGATTGATAAGGTCCCCAATGATCAAAATATCCCATAATGAAATGTGCAGTTTGGCATAGGTGACTATTTCCATAGTCTGTCAGTATTGATATAACTACTAAATCTATGCAATAAAATCACAGTTAATAAAGTAAGATTTAAAAAAAAATCGCGGAACAAAAGTCACAGTTTTAGGTATGGAAAAAAGTTATAGGTTGCTTGTATTATTATTATTATAATCAAAAAGAAGCGCTAAGCCACAAGGGCTTTAGAGCACTGCAGGTTGCTTGTAGTTAGACAGTGTCAGCAAAACTAATTTAATCAAACTTAAGCTATCCTAACAGAAAGTAATCTAACCTAACTTACACTAACCTAATATAATGTAACCTAATGTAATGTAACCTAACCTAATGTAATATAACCTAATGTAAACCTATTGTAAACTAACCTAATGTAATCTAACTAGGTTAAATTCACTAAATTCGTTTTCCAAATTTTTATCCGTTTTTTTCTGTGATATGTTTCCACCCGTACGAGTCGTATCGAGCCTAGAGAATGAGGGTTAGTCAAGCTAAAATTAAGGGAAAGGTAGCTAACATTCCTCGGATCAAGAGCCGTCCATCAGCAGGAAAGCTCCCTTCCTCCGAGGGAAGTGTATAATAAGTTACAATTTACCGAGCCTCCTCAGCAGCAGTGACTGACCCCGATGTCTGTCTCTGCTCGTCCCCGAGGAGGGGCTGCCCACCTTCCCAGTTTCCCCTCCTAACCTCAGAGGTGCACCAGACCTTCTCCACGCCCATGCCGCCCTCCCGACGCCCACAGCATCCTCGTAGACCCACCTGTTCCAGCTGCACAGTATAGGTCTGCAAGCTGAGGTCCTCCGCCATTGTGTTTGTTTACTACTGGAGTGGTAACAGTGGTACTCCCGGGAACCATACAACCTTACTGCTCCCCACAACCACAACCATTACTTCTCATATTTCCTCTATCTACACACATTTTCTGGGTATCACAGCGCCCTTGAAATAATACCAACACTCTCACCTTCCTGTTACTTCCAGGCTATTAGGTGTAAATGACTTTCTGAGGTGTTCAAGCTGGGCCTCCTGGAAAATTTTTTTTAGGCTAGCGACCGCTGAGGGAAATTGAGCTTATTTCTTCTATATACCATCATTCATATATAGCTATTAGTGTAAAAATTAATTATGGTGTATTCTAACGATAATGATCAAATTTTCTAACATCTACCAATTCATAGAATTATCCATTTAGGGATCACAGTGGAATTATGTCACATCCCTTGATTATATTGGGTTAGATTTGGTTAAGTTCTAAACAGTTTTATATAAAACAATTGTAAAAGGTTCAAATAATGTTTGAAGCCTAAACAAAGGTTCCCATTCGTTCATAACACAATTAATTCAGTCATAGCATCCATCCATTCATGAGATTATTATTATTATAATAAAAAAGAAGCGCTAAGCCACAAGGGCTATACAGCATCCATTCATGAGAGATGATACATCTGTAACTTCCTGACAAACAAAACACAAAGAGTAATAGTAAATAGAGTAAAGTTTGAGGCAGCTATGGTGAAAACCTCTGTTCCACAAGACACAGTACTCGCTCCCATCCTATTCCTCATCCTTATAACTGACATAGACAGAGATGTAAGCCATAGCTCCGTGTCTTCCTTTGCGTATGACACCTGGATCACCATGGCAGTGACCTCCATCAAAGACACCGCAAGACTCCAAGCGGACACCAACCAAATCTTCCACAGTGGGCCACTCAAAACAATATCAGGTTCAATGAAGAGAATTTTCAACTACTCAGATATGGAAAACTTGAGGAAATTAAAATTGTATCAGGGTATACAACAAATTCTAACCATGATAAAGCGAAAAAGTAATGTGAAGGACCTGGGAGTGATAATGTCAGAGGATCTCGCCTTCAGAGACAACAACAATGTATCTACAGCATCTGCTAGGAAAATGATAGGATGGATAATGAGAACCTTCAAAACTAGGGATGCCAAGCCCATGATTCTCTTCAAATCCCTTGTTCTCTCTAGGCTGGTCCGAACCCTTGACTGGTTTCAAACGGATTCGTTGGACAATAAAGCAGACTGTAAACGGATGGGGTTGTAGGCGCCCTTATCAAACACAAACAATAAATATAAATCAGGAATGTACACGGTAAGCTGTCCAATATACAAGTACAGTTAGAAATAGAAATACAAATAGCTAGAACTTCATTTAAGGAGGTTATTAACAGAGTATTCAAGAGGTTGCTAGTAGAATTACAGTAAATCAACCATTCAAATCATTATGAAGCTCTGTGTAGTCTGCAGTCAATCGAACAAACGGGCTTCCACATGGATAAATTGTCATTTTTGTGGAAACTGGTGTCACGCCCCTTGTGCAGATATCCAAGAACTAGCTACAAGCAGTATTAAAACAGGGAAGTGTTTTTGGGTATGCCCAAATGAGGAAAATCTGTGGACTAAAATCACAAGGGTATTAAAAGAGGATAACATCAAAGCTGCTTTCATAGAAAACCTGGAAGCTTTCTACAACAGATGGGAACATAAAAAGTCTGGGCTGAATGGTACTGCCCTTGATACTGGCCATGTAGTCAGAAACTGTAAGGCTGGAGGTGATGTCCTGGTAGTCAGTAAATGTGAGGCTGATAGTGCTGTCCTGGGAGACAGTAATGGTGAAGCTGGAGGTGCTGTCCTGGGAGACAGTAATGGGGAAGCTGGAGGTGCTGTCCTGGGAGACAGTAATGGTGAAGCTGGAGGTGCTGTCCTGGGAGACAGTAATGGTGAAGCTGGAGGTGCTGTCCTGGGAGACAGTAATGGTGAAGCGGGAGGTGCTGTCCTGGGAGACAGTAATGGTGAAGCTGGAGGTGCTGTCCTGGGAGACAGTAATGGTGAAGCGGGAGGTGCTGTCCTGGGAGACAGTTATGGTGAAGCTGGAGATTTTGTCCAGGTAGTCAGGAATTTTACACAGGAAGGAATACATATAAATGACCTCATAGGGGACAGGAGCCGTAGTGGGGAAACAAGTGTAGTCAAAGATAAGATAAAACCAATATTGCAAACTAGAAATACCACAGGAAATATCAAACAAGAGGACTCCACTAGCAATAGTGAGGATATATTACCAAAAACAACTGGTGGGAGCTCCATTGTTGGTGCTAGGGAGGATAGGAATAAGACAGGGAAACATGCACCAACAGGGAATACAGTCACAGAAACCCAAGGCAAACGGAAACCAAGCCTGTGCACATACTATGCACTTGGTATCTGCACGCATGGGAAATCTGGAAAAACAGATGGGACGTGCAACTATGACCACCCTAGAAAATGCCGTGCCCATATGACAACAGGAAAATGCAAACTCCCTTCCTGTAAGCTTTTTCACCCTGAAATGTGTACCTCTTCAGTACAGGAAAGACTGTGCTATAACTTAAATTGCCAGGCACACCATCTAAAGGGGGCAAAAAGATACAAAACATCCAGGCCATGGGAAAACCTGGGTAGCCACAGCCACTCAAGAGGGAGAGGTTTTTTAGTGCCAGGAAGGAAAAAAAAAACTGGCAAGAAATGGCAGAAATCGTACACCAAATCCAGTCATTCCTGGAGTGGAACCACATATCCGACATAGACAAGGATGTCAGCCACAGCACCGTGTCTTCCTTTGCAGATGACACCCGAATCTGCATGACAGTGTCTTCCATTGCAGACACTGCAAGGCTCCAGGCGGACATCAACCGAATCTTTCAGTAGGCTGCAGAAAACAATATGAAGTTCAACGATGAGAAATTTCAATTACTCAGATATGGTAAACACGAGGAAATTAAATCTTCATCAGAGTACAAAACAAATTCTGGCCACAAAATAGAGCGAAACACCAACATCAAAGACCTGGGAGTGATCATGTCGGAGGATCTCACCTTCAAGGACCATAACATTGTATCAATCGCATCTGCTAGAAAAATGACAGGATGGATAATGAGAACCTTCAAAACTAGGGAGGCCAAGCCCATGATGACATTCTTCAGGTCACTTGTTCTATCTAGGCTGGAATATTGCTGCACACTAACAGCACCTTTCAAGGCAGGTGAAATTGCTGACCTAGAAAATGTACAGAGAACCTTCATGGCGCACATAACAAAGATAAAACACCTCAATTACTGGGAGCGCTTGAGGTTCCTAAAACTGTATTCCCTGGAACGCAGGTGGGAGAGATACATGATTATATACACCTGGAAAATCCTAGAGGGACTAGTACCGAACTTGCACACGAAAATCACTCACTACGAAAGCAAAAGACTTGGCAGACGATGCAACATCCCCCCAATGAAAAGCAGGGGTGTCACTAGCACGTTAAGAGACCATACAGTAAGTGTCAGGGGCCCGAGACTGTTCAACTGCCTCCCAGCATACATAAGGAGGATTATCAACAGACCCCTGGCAGTCTTCAAGCTGGCACTGGACAAGCACCTAAAGTCGGTTCCTGACCAGCCGGGCTGTGGCTCGTACGTTGGTTTGCGTGCAGCCAGCAGCAACAGCCTGGTTGATCAGGCTCTGATCCACCAGGAGGCCTGGTCACAGACCGGGCCGCGGGGGCGTTGACCCCCGGAACTCTCTCCAGGTAAACTCCAGGTAAACAATCGATGACCTCCACTCCAAACCAACAGATACAGATACTAATGCCGGAAAAAAATATCCCCCCAGTACCAACAATACCACCAGTCCGATGACATTCTTCTTTGCAAATATACAGGGTCTAAAGCCAGCAACAAACAAGAAAATACCTTTCATCCGTGGACTGCTTGCAGAGCCGAAGGCAATGTTCACGGCTTTCACTGAGACCCACATAAAGGATCACTTGGACAAATAAATATGGATCCCAGGTTACAACCTATACAGATGTGACAGAGTGAACAGGCAAAAGGGGGGGGGTTGGCCTGTACATTGCAGAGTCACTTGTTTGCACAGAACTGCTTAATGCCTCAAATGATGTAGTGGAAGTTTTAGCAGTAAAGGTCGAGAACCAAAACCTAGTCATTGTGGTAGTCTACAAGCCTCCAGATGCAACATCCCAGCAATTCCAGGAACAGCTGTTAAAAATTGACCACTGTCTGGAAAATCTTCCAGCTCCTGCACCCAACATCTTGCTCCTGGGGGATTTCAACTTAAGGCACGCAAAATGGTGGAATATAGCAAATAATATTGTTGCAGTAATAACACCAGGAGGTAGCTCTGATGAAAACTCACACTCACACGAGCTTTTAAATCTCTGTACAAAATTCAATTTAAACCAGCAAATAATAGAGCCTACTAGACTGGAGAATACACTAGACCTCATCTTCACTAACAATGATGATCTGATAAGAAATGTCACCATATCAAAAACAATATACTCCGATCACAATATAATTGAGGTTCAGACATGTATGCGTGGAGCCCCAGACCGACATAATGAGATTAGTCACGAGGGAGCATTCACCAAATTCAACTTCAATAACAAAAACATAAAATGGGACCAAGTAAACCAAGTTCTAACCGATATAAGCTGGGAAGATATACTAAGCAACACAGACCCCAACTTATGCCTAGAACAGATTAACTTGGTGGCACTCGATGCATGCACAAGGCTTATTCCTCTAAGAAAAAGGAGGAGTAGATGTAAAATAGAAAGAGACAGGCGCTCCCTTTACAGGCGACGGAAAAGAATAACAGAGCGGCTAAAAGAGGTCAATATATCTGAAATGCGTAGGGAGACACTGGTCAGAGAAATAGCAAGAATCGAACTTAAGCTTATAGGAGTTAGGAATCGCGGGAAGAACTAAAAGCCATAAATGAAATCGAAAGAAACCCAAAGTATTTCTTCTCCTATGCCAAATCAAAGTTGAGAACAACGTCCAGTATTGGGCCCCTACTTAAACAAGATGGGTCCTACACAGATGACAGCAAGGAAATGAGTGAGCTACTCAAGTCCCAATATGACTCAGTTTTTAGCAAGCCGCTAACCATACTGAGAGTCGAAGATCAAAATGAATTTTTTATGAGAGAGCCACAAAATTTGGTTAACACAAGCCTATCCGATGTTATCCTGACACCAAATGACTTCGAACAGGCGATAAATGACATGCCCATGCACTCTGCCCCAGGGCCAGACTCATGGAACTCCGTGTTCATCAAGAACTGCAAGAAGTCCCTATCACGAGCCTTTTCCATCCTATGGAGCACTGCCCTAAAAAAACTAAACAGATGACAGCTAAGAGACTGAACAGTCCCTGGCTAACACCCAGCATTCTCAAATCCATAAATACAAAACACCAATATGAAAAACAGTACAGAATGGGTCACATAACCAGAGACCAAACAAAACGTTACTCGTCAATCCTAACCAGCCTGATAAGAAGGGCAAAAAAATTGTATTATGAGAACAGATTATCCAACTTACGAGGTGATATAAAAAAGACCTGGAAAACCCTATCAGAAATTCTGGGAACAAAAAAGATATCACGAAATAGCGAAATAAAATTAGCAAAATCAGATGAACCCCAACTCCCACCAACAGAAACAGCAAACAGACTCAATGATTTCTTCTCCACTATAGGACAAAACCTTGCCAATAAAATCCCAAGCTCAGATACCCCACCAAATGACTACCTCACCAGCAACTACCCGAACACACTGTTCCTAGCTCCGACTAACCCATACGAAGTCTCCCTTATTATCAACGCACTAAAAAACAAGGCAGGAGATTTAAATACCTTACCACCCTTTATATACAAAAAAGTGTCACAAGTGCTATCACCAATCATTGCAACACTCTTTAACAAATCCATTGAATCCTCCACCTTCCCTACAGTACTCAAAATAGCAAGGGTCACCCCGATCCACAAAGGAGGAGACCAAACAGAGTTGAATAACTATAGGCCAATATCCAACTTACACCCTCTCTCAAAAATCTTCGAAAAATTAATTCATAAACGAATCTACTCTTACCTTATCTCCGAAAACATACTCAACCCCTGCCAATTTGGATTCAGGCCTAATAAAAATACTAATGATGCTATTATACACATGCTAGAACATATATACACTGCAATAGAGAAAAAAGAAGTCCCACTGGGGATCTTCATTGACTTACGTAAAGCTTTTGATACAGTTGACCATGACTTGCTCCACGTAAAATTGTCACACTATGGTATAAGAGGGCACTCCCTCAACTACCTCAAGTCATACCTCAGCAACAGAAGCCAATGTGTGTACGCAAATGGGGCAAACTCTTCTGCACAACCAATTGCAGTTGGTGTCCCACAGGGAAGTGTCCTTGGCCCTCTTCTCTTTCTCCTATACATAAATGACCTACCAAATGCTTCGCAATTACTCAAACCCACACTATTTGCAGATGACACTACATACGTCTTCTCCCACTCGAGCCCAGTACGCTAGCCAATACTGTAAATACCGAATTACAAAAAATATCTACCTGGATGAGGACTAACAAACTTACACTAAACATTGACAAAACCTACTTCATTCAGTTTGGTAACAGAGCTACAGATGTCCCTCTTAACATAATGATAAACGGATCACCTATCACAAAGCTAACAGAGGGAAAATTCTTAGGAATCCACCTTGATAATAGACTCAAATTTCATACACATATACAACAAATTTCTAAAAAAATTTCCAAGACTGTAGGCATACTATCGAAGATACGGTACTATGCTCCACAGTCAGCCCTCCTGGGCCTATATCACTCACTTATTTACCCCTATCTCACCTATGGAATTTGTGCATGGGGCTCAACAACAATTAACCATCTCAGACCACTAATTACCCAACAAAAGGCTGCAGTTAGAATGATAACAAATTCTCACTACAGGCAGCACACTCCACCAATATTCAATACACTAAACCTACTCACCATACAAAACATCCATACTTATTACTGCACCTATTACATACATAGAACACTTAACTCTGATATTAACCCTCCCCTCAAACATCTCCTTGCCAACCTCAACAGAACACATGACCATAACACAAGGCACAGATCACTCTTTGATGTTCCTCGTGTCCATCTCACACTATGCAAAAACTCAATGCACATAAAAGGCCCTAAAATCTGGAATTCATTACCTGTAAATATAAAAGAAACACTACCTGTTTATAAATTCAAGTCTCTTCTCAAAGATCACTTACTCACCCAAAACCAAATAAATACTGAATAACTCAACCTTATAAATTGTATATCTTAAATGTTTCTCACAATTATATCACATAAATGTTAAACCTAAAACCCAATCTAACTTTACTATTTTTTTAAATACACTACCTAACAGAATTCTCCATACGACTGAATGTACAACAATGCATGCAACCATATGACCTGTCTTTGTAATACTCACTTGTGCTTTATAGTAATCTGTTTACATTAATGTTTTATCACTGATTTCATCATTGCTTAGTTAATCTTAAGTTAATTTTAAGCCAGCCCGTAATGCTATGCATAGTATAAGTGGCTTTGGCATGCTGCTCTTATCTGTATTTTTTTTGTACCTCTGTATGTGTGCTCAAATTGTAATAAATAAATAAATAAATAAAATAAAATAAATGGAGAGGGAGCATGGACACGGGGGTCGTCCCACAGTTACTAAAAACAACAGACATAGCCCCACTCCACAGAGGGGGCAGTAAAGCAACAGCAAAGAACTACAGACCGATAGCACTAACATCCCATATCATAAAAATCTTTGAAAGGGTCCTAAGAAGCAAGATCACCACCCATCTAGAAACCCATCAGTTACACAACCCAGGGCAACATGGGTTTAGAACAGGTCGCTCCTGTCTGTCTCAACTATTGGATCACTATGACAAGGTCGTAGATGTACTAGAAGACAAAAAGAATGCAGATGTAATATATACAGACTTTGCAAAAGCCTTCGACAAGTGTGACCATGGCGTAATAGCCCACAAAATGCGTGGTAAAGGAATAACATGAAAAGTCGGTCGATGGATCTATAATTTCCTCACTAACAGAACACAGAGAGTAGTCGTCAACAGAGTAAAGTCCGAGGCAGCTACGGTGAAAAGCTCTGTTCCACAAGGGACAGTACTCGCTCCCATCTTGTTCCTCATCCTCATATCCGACATAGACAAGGATGTCAGCCACAGCACCGTGTCTTCCTTTGCAGATGACACCCGAATCTGCATGACAGTGTCCTCCATTGCAGACACTGCAAGGCTCCAGGCGGACATCAACCAAATCTTTCAGTAGGCTGCAGAAAACAATATGAAGTTCAACGATGAGAAATTTCAACTACTCAGATATGGTAAACACGAGGAAATTAAATCTTCATCAGAGTACAAAACAAATTCTGGCCACAAAATAGAGCGAAACACCAACGTCAAAGACCTGGGAGTGATCATGTCGGAGGATCTCACCTTCAAGGACCATAACATTGTATCAATCGCATCTGCTAGAAAAATGACAGGATGGATAATGAGAACCTTCAAAACTAGGGAGTCCAAGCCCATGATGACACTCTTCAGGTCACTTGTTCTATCTAGGCTGGAATATTGCTGCACACTAACAGCACCTTTCAAGGCAGGTGAAATTGCTGACCTAGAAAATGTACAGAGAACCTTCACGGCGAGCATAACGAAGATAAAACACCTCAATTACTGGGAGCGCTTGAGGTTCCTAAACCTGTATTCGCTGGAACGCAGGCGGGAGAGATACATGATTATATACACCTGGAAAATCCTAGAGGGACTAGTACCGAACTTGCATACGAAAATCACTCACTACGGAAGCAAAAGACTTGGCAGACGATGCAACATCCCCCCAATGAAAAGCAGGGGTGTCACTAGCACGTTAAGAGACCATACAATAAGTGTCAGGGGCCCGAGACTGTTCAACTGCCTCCCAGCATACATAAGGGGGATTACCAACAGACCCCTGGCAGTCTTCAAGCTGGCACTGGACAAGCACCTAAAGTCGGTTCCTGACCAGCCTGGCTGTGGCTCATACGTTGGTTTGCGTGCAGCCAGCAGTAGCAGCCTGGTTGATCAGGCTCTGATCCACCAGGAGGCCTGGTCACAGACCGGACCGCGGGGACGTTGACCCCCGGAACTCTCTCCAGGTAAACTCCAGGTAACTGCCCCCTTCAAGGCTGGCGAAATTGCTGACCTGAAGAGTGTACAAAGAACTTTCACAGCACACATAAGTACGATAAATCACCTAAATTACTGGGAATGGTTGAAGTCCCTTGATTTGGTTTCCCTGGAACGCAGACGAGAGAGATACATGATAATCCTAGAGGGGTTAGTACCAAACTTGCACACGAAAATCACTCCCTAGGAAAGCAAAAGACTCGGCAGGAGATGCAACATTCCCCCAATGACAAGCAGGGACGCCACGAGTACGCTGAGAGACAATACAATAAGTGTCAGGGGCCCAAGACTGTTCAACTGCCTCCCGTATTCAAGAAGGCACTGAACTGGCACCTAAAGTCAGTACCTGACCAGGCGGACTGTGGTTCGTACGTCAGTTTGCGTGCGGCCAGCAGTAAGAACCTGGTTGATCAGCCTCTGATCCACCACGAGGCCTGGTCTCAGACCTAGCCGCGGGGGCGTTGATCCCTGAAACCCTCTCCAGGTATATACTGGGTATATTTAGAAATTCGGCGGTTCGGGGACATTCTAAGATGATCTTTATAGCTTCTTTCTGCGCTATTTTGCATCCCCTCAAACTTCCAGTTTGACACAAGAACAAGTGGCATAATCTAGTGTAAGCAAAATACATAATTTTCACTATTTTAAAATTTGCTTCATAACTGAGGTGAAAACCTATCACAGCTCTATGTGCTCTCAGCCTTTCTTTGTATTGCCAACAAAGTCTTGTTACAAGAATCCAAGTAGTGGAACTTCGAAGCCTAGATACATGAATCTGGTTACATATTCTAGCCGAGACACATCATACCTAGAGTATACCTGGAGAGGGTTCCGGGGTTTATTGGTAATCACCTTTATGTATGCTGGTAGGCAGTTGAACAGTCTTCGGCCCCTGACATTTATTGTTTTGTCTCAGTGTCCTCGTGTCACCCCTGCTTTTCATTGGGGGAATGTTGCATCTCCTGCTGAGTCTTTTACTTTCATAGGGAGCGATTTTGATTTGCAGGTTTGGTAATAATCCCTCTAGGATTTTCCAAGTGTATATTATCATGTATCTCTCTCGCCTGCGTTCCAGGGATTACAAATCAAGGAAGTAGATCCTGCAGACTGCGTCTCTCTTTCTAGAATGATGTCTTGTAACCGAAATAATCAACCCCAGGTCCTGACACGAGGCTAGTCCATGGTTAAAAGCGTTTTGGGTGTTGGAGAATCCGATGGTGTAAATCATTATATCATCAGCAAAGTTAATCATATAATGATCGGGCTGGCTAGGCATTGCATTTAGTAAATTATTAATTAAAATACTGAATAAGGTGGTACTGAGTACACCTCCCTGTGGGGTTCCTAATTTGGCTACCTGTTGGACAGGTAACCTCTAATCCAGCAGAGAAGCCATCCTCCTACATCAGTTCTGGCAAGTTCATTAATGATTACATGTTGGTTGGCTATATCAAAAGCAGATTTGCATTCATTGAAGGTAGTATATGAGCTGTCAGCGTGCAGGGTGAGGAAAGATGGTTATGCAGTGACACACACTCCTTCCATGCATGAAACCATACAACAAAAATTGTTCAATTCTACCCATGAAACGACTTAGAATCATCCGTTGAAAGGCTTTACACAAGCAGCCAGTAAGAGATATTGGTCGAAATGCATTTTATGAAATGAGTTTTAGATTGGGAATGATGGGGCTATTGATTCATGAATTAAGGGGCTAGTTCCATAGTTCCATAGTTCCATAGTTCCATAGTTCATGTTGTATAATTCGAGTAAACGATTACCTGGTACTTGACAGAGTAGTCTGAGTATGCTGTACGTGTTACTATCCTCCCCAGGTGACGTGGATTTGCCTTTGGTTAGTGCAGCATGCAGCTCAAATTTAATGAAAGGACTGTTACAGCTATTTCCTTTGTTGAACATGAAACAAATCAGTTTTTCTGTTTCACCATGTCTTGTCTTCAGTTTCGTTTGTGTTGTAATGGGTAGGCTGCCATAGCTACAAGTAGACGTAGGAACCCAATCCCTGACTAACTCACTCGCTCTGTGTAAAGTATGAGGGGTCGCGATCTGACCAGTCCTGTTACCTGGCAGTAACAAAGGCAGTGCAAGTTTGACAAGCAGATCAGGGAAGAAATTCTCCAGTAACTGATCTGATTGAAAAGATTCCAAGCTTTTCAAGAGTTTCAGTAAAATTTCAAATTTGCATTTACTCGGACTGAACTTGTGGGGCATCGTCCTTCATACAAAATACACTGTTATTAGTATTTTCAAGCCAATCGAATTTTTTTTAGTTATTGAATATAAATTAATATCACCATTTATTCACTACAACTGGCATATTGGGACTTACGCCACCCAGTAACAACATGAGCATTGCGTTCAGGAAACCACACCCGCAGTGAAAATTTGAAGCCGATCAGATAAGTCATTCTCCAGCTTATTACAAATTCCAACGACTCCAGGTTTTTTATTTTCCTGTATCAGAAAATTTGTCTGCACGCAGCAAACAAAACTAATAGATACTCTCCTGGCCCTCAGATGTATGAGTTATTAAATACTAAAGCTGTTCAGAAGAGGTAAACTGAAATTTATTTAAAATAATTTAGTGAGAATAATTTTTTTGCCCCATTTTACACACATAAACACACGAATTTCACTCTTCTCCATCGCAAGATTAGGAGGCTGTATTTCTGAGAGCCTGAAGCAACCACACTGAGGTTTTGGAAGTTATCGGGACCATTCCAAAATACTGTTTATGGGTTCAACAACCTTGATTATAGGGCACCTGCACATACCAGTTGTTCCAAGACTGTTCCCAGGGACTTGCACAAGCGTTGAATTTGTGAAGCCGATTGAACGAAGCATTCTCGAGTTACGAGACAAATAAAAGCGAGAAGTTGGAGGAAGGAAAAAAAAAAAAGAAAAAAGAAATCCGCCAACCTCTTAAGATGCTTCTTTGGGGGATACTTGATAATGACAGTGGTTACTCTTGGACAGTGATCTCATGCCATATATGTGGCAGTGGAAGACTCACAGCTAGCAAAGGTAATGTTGAAGCCAAGATATAGATATATGTGGGATGAAGGTCACCTACAATTTGAACATCATGACTGTGTAAGAGTGACAACAGTCGTACCATTACGATTACATACTACAGTGTGAGTTTCGACTGCTCTTAGTCCTGCACCGTAATCTTCAGTAATAAGAGTAGGTTCAGGCTGAGCACAAGTTGGAAACACAATATAATTAAACCTATTAGATGGAGTAATAACATGAGTACAAACAAACCACCCATACCGTGATTTGTTTGCAGTCGTGTTAGTACGATTTCGTGAGTCATGATAACGGCTTTGAGGGGACTTGAGCTAGAGTTCATCACGGCCACGCTGACGGGAGATTCATCTGTAAAAACTTGCATTTGTGGTCACAGTGGTGACCCATACTAACCTCCCTATAGTGTATAAATATACCTAGTTGGATGAATCTTATTGTAGCCATCTGGCTCAGTGGTTTACACACTGGCCTGAAGTTTTATCACTCACCCGCCGCGAGTTCAAGCCCCACCCGTACTATGGTACGTTAGATGGAGCATATAAATTAAATACGTTGAGAGAAGAGTTCCCTACATAAATCCTAACACCAAAGTTTATATAAGTTTTGTTCCAGTGTATAAGTCCTGGGAAAATAGCTTATTGGCATAAGGAAAGAATTTGTTGAACAGAAAAGAGACATTGTTTATGTCATCTGAATTTGTCTTTTTCATTACTTTTTTAAGCGGTCTTCTGGGCGGCTTGGTAGTTTGTCAGTGGATATATGACAGGTGTATCACCAGTGGTGTTCTTCTCTCCACTGTGATCACTACACTTATCAATGTTGTTGCCATCATCAACGACACCACTGTTACACTTATCAATGTTGCTGCCATCATCAACGACACCACTGCTACACTCATCATCACTATTGTTGCCATCATCAACGACACCACTGCTACACTCATCATCACTATTGTTGCCATCATCAACGACACCACTGCTACACTCATCATCACTATTGTTGCCATCATCAACGACACCACTGCTACACTTATCATCACTATTGCTGCCATCATCAACGACACCACTGCTACACTCATCATCAATGTTGTTGCCATCATCAACGACACCACTGCTACACTCATCATCACTATTGTTGCCATCATCAACGACACCACTGCTACACTCATCATCAATGTTGCTGCCATCATCAACGACACCACTGCTACACTCATCATCAATGTTGCTGCCATCATCAACGACACCACTGCTACACTTATCATCAATGTTGCTGCCATCATCAACGACACCACTGCTACACTCATCATCAATGTTGCTGCCATCATCAACGACACCACTGTTACACTCATCAATGTTGCTGCCATCATCAACGACACCACTATTACACTCATCATCAATGTTGCTGCCATCATCAACGACACCACTGCTACACTCATCATCAATGTTGCTGCCATCATCAACGACACCACTGCTACACTCATCATCACTATTGTTGCCATCAACGACACCACTGTTACACTTATCAATGTTGCTGCCATCATCAACGACACCACTGCTACACTCATCATCAATGTTGCTGCCATCATCAACGACACCACTGCTACACTCATCATCACTATTGTTGCCATCAACGACACCACTGTTACACTTATCAATGTTGCTGCCATCATCAACGACACCACTGTTACACTTATCAATGTTGCTGCCATCATCAACGACACCACTGCTACACTCATCATCAATGTTGCTGCCATCATCAACGACACCACTGCTACACTCATCATCAATGTTGCTGCCATCATCAACGACACCACTGCTACACTTATCATCAATGTTGCTGCCATCATCAGCGACACCACTATTACACTCATCATCAATGTTGCTGCCATCATCAACGACACCACTGCTACACTCATCATCAATGTTGTTGCCATCATAAACGACACAACTGCTACACTTATCATCAATGTTGTTGCCATCATCAACGACACCACTGCTACACTCATCATCAATGTTGTTGCCATCATCAACGACACCACTGCTACACTCATCATCAATGTTGCTGCCGTCATCAACGACACCACTGCTACACTCATCATCAATGTTGCTGCCGTCATCAACGACACCACTGCTACACTCATCATCAATGTTGCTGCCGTCATCAACGACACCACTGCTACACTCATCATCAATGTTGTTGCCATCATCAACGACACCACTGCTACACTCATCATCAATGTTGCTGCCGTCATCAACGACACCACTGCTACACTCATCATCAATGTTGCTGCCATCATCATCAACGACACCACTGCTACACTCATCATCAATGTTGTTGCCATCATCATCAACGACACCACTGCTACACTCATCATCAATGTTGTTGCCATCATCAGCGACACCACTGCTACACTCATCATCAATGTTGTTGCCATCATCATCAACGGCACCACTGCTACACTCATCATCAATGTTGTTGCCATCATCATCAACGACACCACTGCTACACTCATCATCAATGTTGTTGCCATCATCAGCGACACCACTGCTACACTCATCATCAATGTTGTTGCCATCATCATCAACGACACCACTGCTACACTCATCATCAATGTTGTTGCCATCATCAGCGACACCACTGCTACACTCATCATCAATGTTGCTGCCATCATCAGCGACACCACTGCTACACTCATCAATGTTGCTGCCATCATTAACGACACCACTGCTACACTCATCATCAATGTTGTTGCCATCATCAACGACACCACTGCTACACTCATCATCAATGTTGCTGCCGTCATCAACGACACCACTGCTACACTCATCATCAATGTTGTTGCCATCATCAACGACACCACTGCTACACTCATCATCAATGTTGTTGCCATCATCAACGACACCACTGCTACACTCATCATCAATGTTGCTGCCATCATCAACGACACCACTGCTACACTCATCATCAATGTTGTTGCCATCATCAACGACACCACTGCTACACTCATCATCAATGTTGTTGCCATCATCAACGACACCACTGTTACACTCATCAATGTTGCTGCCATCATCAACGACACCACTGCTACACTCATCATCAATGTTGTTGCCATCATCAACGACACCACTGCTACACTCATCATCAATGTTGTTGCCATCATCAACGACACCGCTGCTACACTCATCATCAATGTTCCTCCCATCATCATCAGCGACACCACTGTTACACTCATCATCAATGTTGTTGCCATCATCAACGACACCACTGCTACACTCATCATCAATGTTGTTGCCATCAGCAACGACACCACTGTTACACTCATCAATGTCTGGAAAACCTTCCAGCTCCTGCACCCAACATCTTGCTCCTGGGGGATTTCAACTTAAGGCACCTAAAATGGAGGAATATAGCAAATAATATTGTTGCAGTAATAACACCAGGAGGCAGCTCTGATGAAAACTCACACTCACGCGAGCTTTTAAATCTCTGTACAAAATTCAATTTAAACCAGCAAATAATAGAGCCTACTAGACTGGAGAATACACTAGACCTCATCTTCACTAACAATGATGATCTGATAAGAAATATCACCATATCAAAAACAATATACTCAGATCACAACATAATTGAGGTTCAGTCATGTATGCGCGGAGCCCCAGACCGACATGAGGAGATTAGTCACGAGGGAGCATTCACCAAATTCAACTTCAATAACAAAAACATAAAGTGGGACCAAGTAAACCAAGTCCTAACCGATATAAGCTGGGAAGATATACTAAGCAACACAGACCCCAACTTATGCCTAGAACAGATTAACTCGGTAGCACTCGATGTATGCACAAGGCTTATTCCTCTAAGAAAAAGGAGGAGTAGATGTAAAACAGAAAGAGACAGGCGCTCCCTTTACAGGCGACGGAAAAGAATAACAGAGCGGCTAAAAGAGGTCAATATATCTGAAATGCGTAGGGAGACACTGGTCAGAGAAATAGCAAGCATCGAACTTAAGCTAAAAGAATCCTTTAGGAGTCAGGAATCGCGGGAAGAACTAAAAGCCATAAATGAAATCGAAAGAAACCCAAAGTATTTCTTCTCCTATGCCAAATCAAAATCGAGAACAACGTCCAGTATTGGGCCCCTACTTAAACAAGATGGGTCCTACACAGATGACAACAAGGAAATAAGTGAGCTACTCAAGTCCCAATATGACTCAGTTTTTAGCAAGCCGCTAACCAGACTGAGAGTCGAAGATCAAAATGAATTTTTTATGAGAGAGCCACAAAATTTGATTAACACAAGCCTATCCGATGTTATCCTGACGCCAAATGACTTCGAACAGGCGATAAATGACATGCCCATGCACTCTGCCCCAGGGCCAGACTCATGGAACTCTGTGTTCATCAAGAACTGCAAGAAGCCCCTATCACGAGCCTTTTCCATCCTATGGAGAGGGAGCATGGACACGGGGGTCGTCCCACAGTTACTAAAAACAACAGACATAGCCCCACTCCACAAAGGGGGCAGTAAAGCAACAGCAAAGAACTACAGACCAATAGCACTAACATCCCATATCATAAAAATCTTTGAAAGGGTCCTAAGAAGCAAGATCAGCACGCATCTAGAAACCCATCAGTTACACAACCCAGGGCAACATGGGTTTAGAGCAGGTCGCTCCTGTCTGTCTCAACTATTGGACCACTACGACAAGGTCCTAAATGCACTAGAAGACAAAAAGAATGCAGATGTAATATATACAGACTTTGCAAAAGCCTTCGACAAGTGTGACCATGGCGTAATAGCGCACAAAATGCGTGCTAAAGGAATAACAGGAAAAGTCGGTCGATGGATCTATAATTTCCTCACTAACAGAACACAGAGAGTAGTCGTCAACAGAGTAAAGTCCGAGGCAGCTACGGTGAAAAGCTCTGTTCCACAAGGCACAGTACTCGCTCCCATCTTGTTCCTCATCCTTATATCCGACATAGACAAGGATGTCAGCCACAGCACCGTGTCTTCCTTTGCAGATGACACCCGAATCTGCATGACAGTGTCTTCCATTGCAGACACTGCAAAGCTCCAGGCAGACATCAACCAAATCTTTCAGTGGGCTGCAGAAAACAATATGAAGTTCAACGATGAGAAATTTCAATTACTCAGATATGGTAAACATGAGGAAATTAAATCTTCATCAGAGTACAAAACAAATTCTGGCCACAAAATAGAGCGAAACACCAACGTCAAAGACCTGGGAGTGATCATGTCGGAGGATCTCACCTTCAAGGACCATAACATTGTATCAATCGCATCTGCTAGAAAAATGACAGGATGGATAATGAGAACCTTCAAAACTAGGGAGGCCAAGCCCATGATGACACTCTTCAGGTCACTTGTTCTATCTAGGCTGGAATATTGCTGCACACTAACAGCACCTTTCAAGGCAGGTGAAATTGCCGACCTAGAAAATGTACAGAGAACTTTCACGGCGCGCATAACGGAGATAAAACACCTCAATTACTGGGAGCGCTTGAGGTTTCTAAACCTGTATTCCCTGGAACGCAGGAGGGAGAGATACATGATTATATACACCTGGAAAATCGTAGAGGGACTAGTACCGAACTTGCACACGAAAATCACCCACTACGAAAGCAAAAGACTTGGCAGACGATGCACCATCCCCCCAATGAAAAGCAGGGGTGTCACTAGCACGTTAAGAGACCATACAATAAGTGTCAGGGGCCCGAGACTGTTCAACTGCCTCCCAGCACACATAAGGGGGATTACCAACAGACCCCTGGCAGTCTTCAAGCTGGCACTGGACAAGCACCTAAAGTCAGTTCCGGATCAGCCGGGCTGTGGCTCGTATGTTGGTTTGCGTGCAGCCAGCAGCAACAGCCTGGTTGATCAGGCTCTGATCCACCAGGAGGCCTGGTCTCAGACCGGGCCGCGGGGGCGTTGACCCCCGGAACTCTCTCCAGGTAAACTCCAGGTAATGTTGCTGCCATCATCAACGACACCACTGCTACACTCATCATCAATGTTGCTGCCATCATCAGCGACACTACTGCTACACTCATCATCAATGTTGCTGCCATCATCAATGACACCACTGCTACACTCATCATCAATGTTGTTGCCATCATCATCAACGACACCACTGCTACACTCATCATCAATGTTGTTGCCATCATCAGCGACACCACTGCTACACTCATCATCAATGTTGTTGCCATCATCAACGACACCACTGCTACACTCATCATCAATGTTGTTGCCATCATCAACGACACCACTGCTACACTCATCATCAATGTTGTTGCCATCATCAACGACACCACTGCTACACTCATCATCAATGTTGTTGCCATCATCAGCGACACCACTGCTACACTCATCATCAATGTTGTTGCCATCATCATCAACGACACCACTGCTACACTCATCATCAATGTTGTTGCCATTATCAACGACACCACTGCTACACTTATCATCAATGTTGTTGCCATCATCAACGACACCACTGCTACACTCATCATCAATGTTGTTGCCATCATCAACGACACCACTGCTACACTTATCATCAATGTTGTTGCCATCATCAACGACACCACTGCTACACTTATCATCAATGTTGCTGCCATCATCAACGACACCACTGCTACACTCATCATCAATGTTGCTGCCATCATCAACGACACCACTGCTACACTCATCATCAATGTTGCTGCCATCATCAACGACACCACTGTTACACTCATCATCAATGTTGTTGCCATCATCAACGACACCACTGCTACACTCATCATCAATGTTGTTGCCATCATCAACGACACCACTGCTACACTCATCATCAATGATATTGCCATCATCAACGACACCACTGCTACACTCATCATCAATGTTGTTGCCATCATCAACGACACCACTGTTACACTCATCATCAATGTTGCTGCCATCATCAACGACACCACTGCTACACTCATCATCAATGTTGTTGCCATCATCAACGACACCACTGCTACACTCATCATCAATGTTGTTGCCATCATCAACGACACCACTGCTGCACTCATAATCAATGTTGCTGCCATCATCAACGACACCACTGCTGCACTCATAATCAATGTTGTTGCCATCATCAACGACACCACTGTTACACTCATCATCAATGTTGTTGCCATCATCAACGACACCACTGCTGCACTCACCAAAAGGACCACTATCATTATCGAGTCCATCAACAGTCATCAACCTCACAGTGACCATCAATACACCCGACACGTACACCCGACACGTTCACTACACTTACCATTCTCACTAACAACACCCTGGAAGACAGTGTCAGTGTTACCAGCACCCTGGAAGACAGTGTCAGTGTTACCAGCACCCTGGAAGACAGTGTCAGTGTTACCAGCACCCTGGAAGACAGTGTCAGTGTTACCAGCACCCTGGAAGACAGTGTCAGTGTTACCAGCACCCTGGAAGACAGTGTCAGTGTTACCAGCACCCTGGAAGACAGTGTCAGTGTTACCAGCACCCTGGAAGACAGTGTCAGTGTTACCAGCACCCTGGAAGACAGTGTCAGTGTTACCAGCACCCTGGAAGACGGTGTCAGTGTTACCAGCACCCTGGAAGACAGTGTCAGTGTTACCAGCACCCTGGAAGACAGTGCCAGTGTTACCAGCACCCTGGAAGACAGTGTCAGTGTTACCAGCACCCTGGAAGACAGTGTCAGTGTTACCAGCACCCTGGAAGACAGTGTCAGTGTTACCAGCACCCTGGAAGACAGTGTCAGTGTTACCAGCACCCTGGAAGACAGTGTCAGTGTTACCAGCACCCTGGAAGACAGTGTCAGTGTTACCAGCACCCTGGAAGACAGTGTCAGTGTTACCAGCACCCTGGAAGACAGTGTCAGTGTTACCAGCACCCTGGAAGACAGTGTGTTACCAGCACCCTGGAAGACAGTGTCAGTGTTACCAGCACCCTGGAAGACAGTGTCAGTGTTACCAGCACCCTGGAAGACAGTGTCAGTGTTACCAGCACCCTGGAAGACAGTGTCAGTGTTACCAGCACCCTGGAAGACAGTGTCAGTGTTACCAGCACCCTGGAAGACAGTGCCAGTGTTACCAGCACCCTGGAAGACAGTGTCAGTGTTACCAGCACCCTGGAAGACAGTGTCAGTGTTACCAGCACCCTGGAAGACAGTGTCAGTGTTACCAGCACCCTGGAAGACAGTGCCAGTGTTACCAGCACCCTGGAAGACAGTGTCAGTGTTACCAGCACCCTGGAAGACAGTGTCAGTGTTACCAGCACCCTGGAAGACAGTGTCAGTGTTACCAGCACCCTGGAAGACAGTGTCAGTGTTACCAGCACCCTGGAAGACAGTGTCAGTGTTACCAGCACCCTGGAAGACAGTGTCAGTGTTACCAGCACCCTCGAAGACAGTGTCAGTGTTACCAGCACCCTGGAAGACAGTGTCAGTGTTACCAGCACCCTGGAAGACAGTGTCAGTGTTACCAGCACCCTGGAAGACAGTGTCAGTGTTACCAGCACCCTGGAAGACAGTGTCAGTGTTACCAGCATCCTAGAAGAAAGTATCAGCGTTACCAGCACCCTGGAAGACAGTGTCAGTGTTACCAGCACCCTGGAAGACAGTGTCAGTGTTACCAGCACCCTAGAAGTCAGTGTCAGTGTTACCAGCACCCTGGAAGACAGTGTCAGTGTTACCAGCACCCTGGAAGACAGTGTCAGTGTTACCAGCACCCTGGAAGACAGTGTCAGTGTTACCAGCACCCTAGAAGTCAGTGTCAGTGTTACCAGCACCCTGGAAGACAGTGTCAGTGTTACCAGCACCCTGGAAGACAGTGTCAGTCTTACCAGCACCCTGGAAGACAGTGTCAGTGTTACCAGCACCCTGGAAGACAGTGTCAGTGTTACCAGCACCCTAGAAGTCAGTGTCAGTGTTACCAGCACCCTGGAAGACAGTGTCAGTGTTACCAGCACCCTGGAAGACAGTGTCAGTGTTACCAGCACCCTGGAAGACAGTGTCAGTGTTACCAGCACCCTGGAAGACAGTGTCAGTGTTACCAGCACCCTAGAAGTCAGTGTCAGTGTTACCAGCACCCTGGAAGACAGTGTCAGTGTTACCAGCACCCTGGAAGACAGTGTCAGTGTTACCAGCACCCTGGAAGACAGTGTCAGTGTTACCAGTACCCTGGAAGACAGTGTCAGTGTTACCAGCACCCTAGAAGACAGTGTCAGTGTTACCAGCATCTTAAAAGACAGTGCCAGTGTTACCTGCACCCTAGAAGGCAGTGTCAGTGTTACCAGCACCCTAGAAGACAGTGTTAGTGTTACCAGCATCCTGGAAGACATTGTCATTGTTACCAGCACCATAGAAGACAGTGGCAGTGTTACCAGCACACTAGAAGACAGTGTCAGTGCTACCAGCACCCTGGAAGACAGTGTCAATGTTACCAGCATCCTGGAAGACAGTGTTAGTGTTACCAGCATCCTGGAAGACAGTGTCAGTGTTACCAGCACCATAGAAAACAGTATCAGTGTTACCAACACCCTAGAAGACAGTGTCAGTGTTACTAGCACCCTAGAAGTCAGTGTCAGTGTTACCAGCGCCCTGGAAGACAGTGTCAGTGTTACTAGCACCCTAGAAGTCAGTGTCAGTGTTACCAGCGCCCTGGAAGACAGTGTCAGTGTTACCAGCACCATAGAAGACAGTGTCAGTGTTACCAGCATCCTGTAAGACAGTGCCAGTGTTACCAGAACCCTTGAAGGCAGTATCAGTGTTACCAACACCCTAGAAGACAGTATCAGCGTTACCAGCACCCTGGAAGAGAGTGTCAGTGTTACCAGCAACCTAGAAGACAGTGTCAGTGTTACCAGCACCCTGGAAGGCAGTGTCAGTGTTACCAGCACCCTGGAAGGCAGTGTCAGTGTTACCAGCATCCTGAAAGACAGTGCCAGTGTTACCAGCACCCTAGAAGACAGTGTCAGTGTTACCAGCACCCTAGAAGACAGTGTCAGTGTTACCAGCACCCTGGAAGGCAGTGTCAGTGTTACCAGCACCCTAGAAGACAGTGTCAGTGTTACCAGCATACTGGAAGACATTGTCAGTGTTACCAGAACCCTTGAAGGCAGTGTCAGTGTTACCAGCACCCTAGAAGACAGTATCAGCGTTAAAAGGCACCCGGGAAGACAGTGTCAGTGTTACCAGCACCCTGGAAGTCAGTGTCAGTGTTACCAGCACCCTGGAAGACAGTGTCAGTGTTACCAGCACCCTGGAAGACAGTGTCAGTGTTACCAGCACCCTGGAAGACAGTGTCAGTGTTACCAGCACCCTGGAAGACAGTGTCAGTGTTTCCAGCACCCTGGAAGGCAGTGTCAGTGTTACCAGCACCCTGGAAGACAGTGTCAGTGTTACCAACACCCTGGAAGACAGTGTCAGTGTTACCAATACCCTGGAAGACAGTGTCAGTGTTACCGGCACTATAGAAGACAGTGTTAGTGTTACCAGAATCCTGGAAGACATTGTCAGTGTTACCAGCACCCTTGAAGGCAGTGTCAGTGTTACCAGCACCCTAGAAGACAGTATCAGCGTTACCAGCACCCTGGAAGACAGTGTAAGTGTTACCAGCACCCTAGAAGACAGTGTCAGTGTTACCAGCACCCTAGAAGACAGTGTCAGTGTTACCAACACCCTGAATGGCCATGTTAGTGTTACCAACACCCTGGAAGACAGTGTCAGTGCTACCAATACCCTGGAAGACAGTGTCAGTGTTACCGGCACCATAGAAGAGAGTGTTAGTGTTTCCAGCATCCTGGAAGACATTGTCAGTGTTAAAGCACCCTTGAAGGCAGTGTCAGTGTTACCAGCACCCTAGAAGACAGTATCAGCGTTACCAGCACCCTGGAAGACAGTGTAAGTGTTACCAGCACCCTAGAAGACAGTATCAGTGTTACCAGCACCCTAGAAGACAGTGTCAGTGTTACCAACACCCTGAATGGCAGTGTTAGTGTTACCAACACCCTGGAAGACAGTGCCAGTGTTACCAGCACCCTAGAAGACAGTGTCAGTGTTACCAGCACCCTGGAAGGCAGTGTCAGTGTTACCAGTACCCTCGAAGACAGTGTCAGTGTTACCAACACCCTGAATGGCAGTGTCAGTGTTACCAATGCACTGAATAACAGTGTCAGTGTTACCAACACCCTGGAAGACAGTGTCAGTGTTACCAACACCCTGGAAGACAGTGTTAGTGTTACCAATACCCTGCAAGACAGTGTCAGTGTTACCAATACCCTGGAAGACAGTGTCAGTGTTACCAACCCCCTGAAGACAGTGTCAATGTTACCAACACTCTGGAAGACAGTGTCAGTGTTACCAAAACTTGGAAACAGTGTCAGCATTACCAATACCCTTGAAGGCAGTGTCAGTGTTACCAACACCCTGGAAGACAATGTCAGTGTTAGCAACGCACTGGAAGACAGTGTCAGTGTTACCAATACCCTGGAAGACAGTGTAAGTGTTACCAACACCCTGAAAGGCAGTGTCAGTGTTACCAATGCACTGAATAACAGTGTCAGTGTTACCAACACCCTGGAAGACAGTGTCACTGTTACCAACCCCCTAAAGACAGTGTCAATGTTACCAACACTCTGGAAGACAGTGTCAGTGTTACCAAAACTTGGAAGACAGTGTCAACGTTACCAACACCCTGGAAGACAGTGTCAGTGTTACCAACACCCTGGAAGACGGTCAGGGATACCAACACCTTGAAAGATGGTCAGGGGTACCAACAACCTGGAAGACGATTAGGGGTACCAACACTATGGATGATGGTCAGGGGTACCAACACTCTGGAAGATGGACGGTCAGGGCTACCAGCACCCTGAAAGACAGTCAGGGCTACCAACACCCTGGAAGACGGTCAGGGCTACTAACACCCTTGAAGACGCTTAGGGCAACCAACACCCTCTAAAACCCTCAGGGTTACTAATATTTTGGAAGATCAGGGCTACTAACACCCTGGAAGACGATCAGGGCTACCACCACACTTGAAGACGGCCAGGTATAACAATATGTAAGAGCGTCGTGGCTAAGAATACCCTGGAAGGCGGTCAGGGCTCCCAATATTCTGAAAGACGGTCAGGGCTACTAATACTCTTGATGATGGTCAGAGCTACCAATACCCAGAAAGACGGTCAGAGCTAACAATAAAATGGAAAATGATCAGGGCTACCAACAACCTGGAAGAAGGTCAGGGCTACCAACGCCCTGAAAGATGGTTAGAGCTACCAATATCATGGAAAATGCTCAGGGCTACCAACAACATGGAAGAAAGTTAGGGCTACCATCACCCTGGAAGACTGCCAGGGCTACCAACACCCTGAAAGATGGTCAGAGCTACCAATATTATGGAAAATGGTCAATGCTACCAACAACCTGGAAGGAGGTTAGGGGCTACCAACACCCTGGAAGACGGTCAGGGCTACCAACACCTTGGAAGCCGGTCAGAGCTACCAATATTATGGAAAATGGTCAGGGTTACCAACAACCTGGAAGAAAGTCAAGGCTACCAACACCTTGGAAAACGGTCAGGGCTACCAGCACCCTGGAATTATGGAAAACAGCTAGGGCTACTAACACTCTTGAAGATAGTCAGGGTTACCAGCACCATGGAACATGGTCAGGGCTACCAACAATCTGGAAGACGGTTAGGTCTACTAGCTCCATGGAAGACATCCAAGGCTATCAACACTCTGGAATACGATCAGGGCTACCAACACCATAAAAGACGGTCAGAGTTCCAAACACTTAGCAAGACAGTCAGGGCTACCAACTCCATGGAAGACGGTCAGGATTACCAGCACCCTGGAAGACATCGATGTCTACCAACACTTTAGAAGACGATCTGTGCTACCAACACTATGGAAGACGGTCAGGGCCACCACCTCCATGGAAGACGGTCAGGGCTACCAACACCCTGGAAGATATCCAGTGCTACCAAGACCCTAGAAGTCATCCAGAGCTACAAACACCCTGGAAGTCATCCAAGGCTACCAACACCCTGGAAGTCATCCAGAGCTACCGACACCCTGGAAGTAATCCAGGGCTACCAACACCCTGGAAGTCATCCAGGGATACCAACACCTTGGAAGTCATCCAGGGCTACCAACACCCTGGAAGATATCCAGAGCTACCAACACCCTGGAAGTTATCCAGTGCTACCAACACCCTGGAAGTCATCCAGGGCTACCAACACCCTGGAAGTTACCCAGTGCTACCAACACCCTGGAAGTCATTCAGGGCTACCAACACCCTGTAAGACATTCAGAGCTACCAACACCCTGGAAGTCATCCAGGGCTACCAACACCCTGGAAGTCATCCAGGGCTACCAACACCCTGGAAGTCATCCAAAGCTACCAACACCCTGGAAGTCATCCAGGGGTACCAACACCCTAGAAGTCATCCAGAGCTGCCAACACCCTGGAAGTCATCCAAAGCTACCAACACCCTGGAAGTCATCCAGGGGTACCAACACCCTTGAAGTCATCCAGGGCTGCCAACACCCTGGAAGTCATCCAGGGCTACCAACACCTTGGAAGTCATCCAGGGCTACCAACACCCTGGAAGTCATCCAGGGCTACCAACACCCTGGAAGTCATCCAAAGCTACCAACACCCTGGAAGTCATCCAGGGGTACCAACACCCTAGAAGTCATCAGGGGTTCCCAACACCCTGGAAGTCATCCAGGGCTACCAACACCTTGGAAGTCATCCAGAGCTACCAACATCCTGGAAGTCATTCAGGGGTACCAACACCCTAGAAGTCATCAGGGGTTCCCAACACCCTGGAAGTCATCCAGGGCTACCAACACCTTGGAAGTCATCCAGAGCTACCAACACCCTGGAAGTCATTCAGGGCTGCCAACACCCTGGAAGTCATCCAGGGCTACCAACACCCTGGAAGTCATCCAGAGCTACCAACACCCTGGAAGTCATTCAGGGCTACCAACACCCTGGAAGTCATCCAGGGCTACCAACACACTGGAAGTCATCCAGGGCTACCAACACTGGAAGACTGTCAGGGTTGTCTCGGGCGACCTCTTACATATCTTGTATAATAAACTCAATTTTAACAACTTAAAACTCGGTCTGAATACAAGATGAGAGGAATAAAGTGGATTTATTTCAAAAGTTGGTATGTGTGTGTGTGCTCACCTATTTGTATTCACCTATTTGTGGTTGCAGGGGTTGAGTCATAGCTCCTGGCCCCGCCTCTTCACTGGTTGCTACTGGGTCCTCTCTCTCCCTGCTCCAAGAGCTTTATCATACCTCCCCTTAAAACTATGTATGGTTCCCGCCTCCACTACGTCACTTTCTAGGCTATTCCATGGCCTGACTACTCTATGACTGAAGAAATACTTCCTAACATCCCTTTGATTCACCTGAGTCTTCAACTTCCAATTGTGACCTCTTGTTTCTGTGTCCCATCTCTGGAACATCCCGTCTTTGTCCACCTTGTCTATTCCATGCAGTATTTTATATGTCGTTATCATGTCTCCCATGACCCTCCTGTCCTCCAGTGTCGTCAGGCCGATTTCCCTCAACCTTTCTTCGTAGGACAATCCCCTTAACTCTGGGACTAGTCTTGTTGCAAACCTTTGCACTTTCTCTAATTTCTTGACGTGCTTGACCAGGTGTGGGTTCCAAACTGGTGCTGCATACTCTAGTATGGGCCTGACGTAATTGGTATACAGAGTCTTGAACGATTCCTTACTGAGGTATCGGAACGCTATCCGTAGGTTTGCCAGACGCCCGTATGCTGCAGCAGTTATCTGAATGATGTGCACCTCAGGAGATATGCTCGGTGTTATACTCACTCCCAGATCTTTTTCCTTGAGTGAGGTTTGCAGTCTTTGTCCATCTAGACTATATTGTGTCTGTGGTCTTCTTTGCCCTTCCCCAATCTTCATGACTTTGCATTTGGCAGGGTTAAACTCAAGGAGCCAGTTGCTGGACCAGGCTTGTAGCCTGTCCAGGTCTCTTTGTAGTCCTGCCTGATCCTCGTCCGATTTGATTCTTCTCATTAACTTCACATCATCTGCAAACAAGGACACTTCTGAGTCTATCCCTTCCTTTATGTCATTCACATATACCAAGAACAGCACAGGTCCTAGGACTGACCCCTGTGGAACCCCGCTTGTCACTGGCGCCCACTCTGACACCTCGTCACGTACCATGACTCGTTGTTGCCTCCCTGTCAGGTATTCTCTGATCCATTGCAGTGCCTTTCCTGTTATGTGTGCCTGATCATCTAGCTTTTGCAGTAACCTCTTGTGAGGAACTGTGTCGAAAGCCTTCTTACAGTCCAAAAAAATGCAGTCGATCCGCCCCTCTCTCTCTTGTCATACTTCTGTCACCTTGTCATAAAACTCCAGTAGGTTTGTGACACAGGATTTTCCTTCCCTGAAACCGTGCTGGTTGTCAATTATACACTTGTTTCTTTCCAGGTGCTCCACCACTCTCCTCCTGATGATCTTCTCCATGACTTTGCATGCTATACACGTTAGTGATACAGGTCTGTAGTTTAGTGCCTCATGTCTGTCTCCCTTTTTAAAAACTGGGACTACATTTGCCATCTTCCATACCTCAGGGAGTTGCCCAGTTTCAATTGATGTGTTGAAGATCTTTGTTAATGGCACACAGCATCTCTGCTCCCTCTCTAAGGACCCACGGAGAGATGTTGTCTGGTCCCACCGCCTTTGAGGTGTCAAGTTCACATAGCAGCTTCTTCACCTCCTCCTTGGTTATATGTACCTCATCCAGCACTTGTTTGTGCACCCCCTGTTCTGATTTCCTGCAGTCCTACTGGTTTGCACTGTAAATACTTCTTTAAATCTCATGTTGAGCTCCTCACATACCTCTCAGTCGTTTCTTGTGAGCTCCCCATCACCGTTACTCAGTCTGATTACCTGGTCCTTGACTGTTGTTTTCCTCCTGATGTGGCTGTACAACAGCTTCGGGTCAGACTTGATTTTCGATGCTATGTCATTTTCATGTTGTCGCTGAGCCTCCCTTTTTATCTGTGCATATTCGTTTCTGGTTCTTCGGCTAATCTCTTTATTTTCCTGAGTTCTCTGTCTTCTGTACCTTTTCCATTCTTTAGTACACCTAGGTTTTGCTTCCCTACACCTTTGGGTGAACCAAGGACTCGTTCTGTTCTTCCCATTATTTCTGTTTCCCTTGGGAATAAGCCTCTCCTCTGCCTCCTTGCATTTTGTTGCCACATAGTCCATCATTTCTTGTACTGGTTTTCCTGTCAGTTCCCTCTCCCACTGAATGTCTTGCAGGAAGTTCCTCATGCCTGAGTAGTTCCCCCTTTTGTAGTTTGGTTTTTCCCATCCTATTCCTGTTACTCTCTCCACTTAAAGCTCAACTATGTAGTCAAAGCACAGAACCACATGATCACTAGCTCCTAGGGGCCTTTCATACATGATATCCTCAATGTCTGAGCTACTCAAGGTGAATACAAGGTCCAGTCTTGCTGGATCATCCTCGCCTTTCTCTCTGGTAGTGTCTCTAACATGTTGATGCATGAGGATTTCCAGTACCACATCCATCATCTTGGCTCTCCATGTTTCGGGACCCCCATGGGGCTCCAGGTTTTCCCAGTCAATCTCCTTGTGATTGAAATCATCCATAACTAGTAACTTTGCTCCCCCCATGTGTGCTCTTCTGGCCACCTCGGCTAGTGTGTCGACCATTGCTCTGTTGCTCTCATCGTATTTTTCTCTTGGCCTCCTGCAGTTCTGTGGTGGGCTGTACATTACTGCAATTATCACCTTATGTCCCTCAGACTGGATTGTTCCTACTAGTAGTCCCTTTCGCCTGTGCCATCCATTCCTTCCATTTTCTCAGAACCCCACTGGTTTTTAATGAGCAATGCAGCTCCTCCTCCTCCTCTCCTCCCTCTGTCTTTCCTGAGGATTTGATATCCGGATGGGAAGATTGCATCTCTTATTATGCTGGTGGGTTTTGTTTCTGTGAGTGCTATTATGTCTGGGGATGTCTCCTTGATTCTTTCATGCCACTCTTCACACTTATTTGTTATTCCATCTGCATTTGTATACCACACCTTCAACTTCTTTTCTAAGACTGTGGTCTGGGAGGTATATTGGGGGTGAGGAAGTGGGAGACCTGATAAGGAACTATGTGTGTGTGTGTGTGTGTGTGTGTGTGTGTGTGTGTGTGTGTGTGTGTGTGTGCACGTTCGCATGTGTCTGTTCTCACCTATTTGTGGTTGTAGAGGTGGAGTCATGGCTCCTGGCCCCGCCTCTTCACTGATCGCTACTGGGTTCTCTCTCTCCCTGCTCCATGAGCTTTATCAAACCTCGTCTTAAAACTATGTATGGTTCCCGCCTCCACTACTTCACTTGCTAAACTATTTCACTTCCTGACAACTCAGTGACTGAAGAAATACTTCCTAACATCATTTTCACTCATCTGAGTCTTCAACTTTCAACTTTGACCTCTTATTTCTGTGTCCCATCTATGGAGCATCCTGTCTCTGTCCACCTTGTCGATTCCTCACAGTATTTTGTATGTAGTTATCATGTCTCCCCTAACTTTCCTGTCCTCCAGTGTCGTCAGGCAGATTTTTCTTAACATTTCTTCATACGACATTCCCTTTAACTCTGCAACTAGTCTTGCTGCAAACCTTAGCACTCTCTCTAATTTCTTGACGTGCTTGACCAAGTGTGGGATCCAAACTGGTGCTGCATACTCTAGTATGAGCCTGACGTACACGGTGTACACTCTTGAACGATTCCTTACTGAGGTATCGGAACGCTATTCTCAGGTCTTCCAGGCGCCCATATGCTGCAGCAGTTATCTGGCTGATGTGTGCTCGGTATTGCACTAACCCTAAGATCCCTTTCCTTGACCAAATTTTGCAGTCTTTAGTGACCTAGCCTGTACTCTGTCTGCAGTCTTCTTTGCCCTTCCCTATCGTTCTGCCTGATCCTCATCCGATTAAATTCTCCTCAATAACTTCACATCATCTGCAAACAGGGACACTTTTGAGTCATGTCATTTACAAATATCAAAAACAGCACTGATCCGAGGACCGACCCCTGTGGAACCCCGCTCGTCACAGGCGCCCATTCTGACACTCCCTCAGGTACCATGACTCGTTGTTGCTTCCCTGTCAGGTATTCCTTGATCCAGTGCAGTGCCTATCCTGTTATGCATGCCTGGTCCTCCAACTTTTGCACTAACCTCTTGTGAGGAACTGTGTCAAAGGCCTTCTGGCAATCCAAGAAAATGTAATCAACCAATCCCTCTCTCTCGTGTCTGAAAACTTCACACGGTTCGTGACACAGTGGTCACCTGCGGTCATACCTGTCCTAAGCTCTCTGGAAGTTAGCGTGGGGTGTTACCAAGCACCATGGCTTGTTGTAATCATTTAGACTCTCAGATGCAGGTGTTGAAGAAGGAGGTTCTACTTCTTCAGGAGGAAAATAGGAGGCTGAAGCTTCGCCTAGATGAGTTTGGGAGCGAGTGTGAGAAGGATTTAGCTGGTAAGGAGGAAATGGTCACCAGCAATGATAGTGGCAGCCACTTTAAGTGGCAAGTGGTTCACAGTTCAGGAAGAAGGAAGATAAGGAGGGTTAAGAGAGAAGATGTGAAGGTAGGAAATCGATTCTCTGTTCTCCAGGACGAGTGTACTTCAGTGGTCAGTGTGGTTGAAGGTACCACTGATTCCCCTGCTAATCAAGGTAAGAATATTTTAAATGTAGGTGATTCTCAGGTAAGATATATGGACCGTGCTTTTTGTAACAGAAACAGAGAGGTCAGACAGAGGGTGTGTCTCCCAGGAGCTGGTGTTGATGACATAGTCAGCGGGTTGGATAATATTATGTCAGGTAATGGAAACAAGCCCATTATCTGTCTTAGTGCTGGGGGTAATAATGACATTGGGAAGGGCAGGAGAGAGGAGCTGCTGGATAAGTACAGGTCAGCCATAGAAGTAGTTAGGTCTAAGGGAGGGATCCCAGTCATATGTAGCATCTTGCCTAGAAAGGGAGTGGGCAATGAATAGATGTCTAGGGCAATTGGTATAAATTGCTGGCTAGACAGGTACTGCAAGGAACTTGCAGTCCCATTTATTGATAACTGGGACATATTCTATGGCAAACGTGATATGTATGCAAGGGATGGGGTTCATCTCTCTGGGGATGGAGTGGGTGCATTAGCCAATTCCATTGAGGGGGAATTTAAACTGATATATTGTAGAGGTATGGGTGTTTGTGGGAAACAATCAGGCTGCAGTATTAGGGTTGAAAACAGCAGATATTACCGGGAAACCTCAGGGATGTTTAAAAGACAATATTCAAAATATAGTTGCTAGTAAAGGCAAATCAATTGATCAACAAACAGAGATAGTAGAGGGCAACGAGTGACTAGCTCCCTTAAGGTTTACTATACAAACAGTAGGAGTCTAAGAAATAAGATAGATGAGCTAAGATTACTTGCAAGTGTAGGTAATATAGATATTATTGGTATAACAGAGACCTGGTTCAACCTGAAAGATACAGAAATGCCTTCTGAATGCAACACACAGGGTTCTAAACTATTCCACACTGATAGGGTCAACAGGAAGGGTGGTGGAGTGGCGATGTATTTCAGAGATAATTTAAATTGTTGTTTTAGACATGATATAAGATTAGAAACATCGAACACAGAATCTGTTTGGCTACAGCTCCTCGAGGGTCATGACAAATTAATTTTAGGTGATTTATAGGCCCCCAAACCTTGATAGGGAGGGCAGTAAGCTGTTATGGGACGAAATTCATAAGGCATCTAAATATGAAAATGATTGGAACAATATGACAGGAAATCTTGAGTCTAGTGACTTTCTTGATACGGTTCAGGATTGCTTTTTAAAATAGTTTGTGGCAGAACCAACTAGAGGAAACAATCTGTTTGACTTGGCTCTTGCCAACAAGGAATCACTAATTAATAATCTTGACGTTAATGATGAGCTTGGGGAAAGTGATCACAAATCACTTAGTTTCAATATATCATGGAATTACCCAGATAACTGCAATCAAGTCTCTGTCCCAGACTTTCGCTTGGCCGATTTCATGGGACTGAAAAATTACCTGGGTGGGCTAAATTGGGATAACCTGACTATGGGTCAGGTAGGTGATCTTGGTTGCCAGTATGACATTTTTCAGAGCATAGTTCTAGCTGCCCAGACGACTTTTGTTCCGAGTAGGGAAATTAGATCTAACAAAAATGATCCCAAATGGATGAACAATAGATTAAAACATCTCATTGGTCAAAAGAGAGGCATATACAGGTGTATCAAAAGAGGGGATGGACAGTTAAGAAATCAATTTATTCAATTAAAGAGAGAAATAAAAAAAAGGAATAAGAAAAGCAAAAAGGGATTATGAGGCTAAGGTCGCAAGGGATTCGAAGACTAACCCAAAAGGGTTCTTTCAGGTATACAGCAGTAAGATTAGGGACAAGATAGGCCCACCTAAGAGTAACTCTGGTCAAATCACTGTCAGTGATAAGGATATGTGTGAAATTTTCATTACCTACTTCCTCTCAGTTTTTACCCAGGAAAATACTAGTGAAATTCCAGAAATATTAGATTATGTAGAACAGGATAATAAGCTATGTACAATTGCAGTAACTAGTGACATGGTCCTCAGACAAATTGAGAAATTAAAAGCTAACAAATCCCCAGGCCCTGATGAACTGTTTGCAAGGGTGTTAAAGGAATGTAAAGAGAAACTTAGCATACTTTTGGCTAATCTTTTCAACATATCACTACAAACTGGCATAGTACCAGACAAGAGGAAAATAGCATATGTAATACCTATTAACAAGGCAGGTGACAGGTCCTTGGCTTCGAACTATAGACCAATAAGCCTTACCACCATAGTGGGAAAATTTATGGAATCTGTAATTGCCGAAGCACTTCGTAGCCATCTTGATAGACACAGATTGATTAATGAATCTCAGCAAGGTTTTACAAAGGGGCGTTCCTGTCTTACGAATTTACTAACTTTTTTTACTAAGGTGTTTGGGGAGATAGATCATGGTAATGAATATGATATTGTGTATATGGACTTCAGTAAGGCTTTCGATAGAGTTCCACTTCAGTGGCTATTGAGGAAACTTAAGGCACACAGAATAGGAGGAGAAATTTTTTTCTGGGTAGAGGCATGGCTGACAAATAAACAGCAGAGAGTTTGTGTAAATGGGGAGAAATCAGAATGGGGGCACGTCACAAGCGGTGTTCCGCAGGGGTCAGTGTTGGGCCCGCTGTTGTTCACAGTTTACATAAACAACATAGATGAGGGAATAAATAGCGACATAAGGAAATTTTCTGATGATACTAAAATAGGCCGTCCAATTCATTCTAATGAGGACACTAGAGCACTCCAAGATGATTTGAATAGATTGATACAATGGTCGGAGAAGTGGCAGATGCAGTTTAATATAGACAAATGCAAAGTTCTAAATGTTGTACAGGAAAATAACCATGCCACATATGAACTAAATAATGTAGATCTTAATACTACTGATTGCAAAAAGGATTTAGGAGTTCTAGTTAGCAGTAATCTAAAACCAAGATAACAGTGCATTAGTGTTCGCAATAAAGCTAACAGAATCCTTGGTTTTATATCTAGAAGTATAAATAATAGAAGTCCTCAGGTTTTTCTTCAACTCTATATATCCTTGGTTAGGCCTCATTTAGATTATGCTGCACAGTTATAGTCACCGTATTACAGAATGGATATAAATGCACTGGAAAACGTACAGGACAGGAGTAGGAGACAGAGAGTTTACTTTCCTGGGGCTGGGATGGAGGATATTGTTAGCCATCTGGATGACATCATGAGAGGTAATGGGAGCAATCCTATTATCTGTCTCAGTGCTGGAGGCAACGATGTTGGCAGACGTAGGAGTGAAGACCTGATTAGCAGGTATAGGTCAGCAATAGAAATAATTAGGAGTAAGGGTGGGAACCCTGTCATATGTGGTATTTTGCCAAGGAGAGGAGTTGGAAATGAATGGTTGTCCAGGGCAATTTGTGTCAATTGCTGGCTGGACAAATACTGTAAGGAAAATTCGGTAACATTCATTGACAACTGGGACCTCTTCAATGGCAGAAATGACATGTATGCCAGGGATGGGGTTCACTTATCTAGGTCTGGGGTGGTAGCACTGGCAACTGCAGTGGAGGGAGCAGTTAGGACTTTAAACTAGGAATAGTTAGTGGTATGGGTTTTGGCAGGAAAACAGTGAAGTCCCAGTGTAGTAATATTACGAGTTCTAGGGGAACTAGTAATAAGCAGAACGAGGTAGATATTGAAAAGCCAGGGACTTTGGGTGATAAGGACAGTAATAGGTTTAGTAGAAAAACAGAAATGAGCAGGAAGGGTAAAGAGAAAGGAGAGTCTTTCAATGTTTATTATGCTAATTGCCGTAGTGCTAGGAATAAGATGGACGAGTTGAGATTAGATGCTAGTGCAGGTAACATTGATGTATTTGCCTTAACTGAGACGTGGTTTAATTAAAAAAGTCGGGACATGCCTGCGGAATGTCATATTCAGGGTTTTAAATTGTTCCAAGTAGATAGAAGTATCGGGAAGGGGGGTGGGGTGGCATTGTATGTCCGAGATCGCTTGAACTGTTGCATAAAAATGGGTATTAAGTCTGAAGTAACACATACAGAGTCTGTTTGGATAGAATTTTCAGAGGGGCATGAAAAACTGATTTTAGGAGTGATATACCGTCCCCCAAACTTAGATAGGGACCAAGGGAGACTACTATGGGAGGAAATTGTTAAGGCCACAAGGCACGATAATGTAGTAATTCTAGGAGACTTTAACTTTAGTCATATTGATTGGAATTTCTTGACTGGGAATTTAGAATCATACGACTTCTTAGAAGTAGTTCAGGATTGTTTTTTGAAGCAGTTTGTGACAGAACCTACAAGGGGAAATAACCTGCTTGACTTAATTATGGCAAACAATGAATCCCTTGTTAATAATTTAGAAATTTCAGAGGAACTGGGTGCTAGCGACCACAAATCAATTACATTTAGCATTGAATGGAAGTACGATAGTAGCGATAACTCAGTAACAGTCCCAGATTTTCGCTTAGCAGATTACGATGGGCTGAGAGAACACTTATCATCTGTTGACTGGGGTAACGAAGTGAGCTATCAATATGACAGTTTTCTGAACACTATACATGCTGCTCAAAGAACGTTTATCCCATATAAAGAAATTAGATCAAATAGAAATGACCCAAAATGGATGAATAATAGGCTCAAATATCTACTAGGGCACAAGAAAGGAATTTATAGGCGTATCAAAAGAGGTGAGGGTCATCTTATGAATCAGTATATTGACATTAAGAGGGACATTAAAAAGGGGATAAGAAAAGCTAAAAGGGACTATGAAATTAAAGTTGCTAGGGATTCTAAAACTAACCCAAAAAGTTTTTTCCAGGACAATAGAACAAAAGTTAGAGATAAGATAGGTCCCCTTAAAAATAACTATGGGCACCTTACTGACAAAGATAATAAAATGTGCTCGATTTTTAATAATTTTTTTCTGTCAGTTTTTACACAGGAAGACACTAATAATATTCCGGTAATTAATTTTTATAGTGGATCAGAAGAAGATAAATTATGTAACATCACAGTCACTAGTGAAATGGTTGTGAAGCAGATAGACAGACTGAAGCAAAATAAGTCGCCGGGTCCTGATGAGGTTTTTTTCAAGGGTTCTTAAGGAATGCAAAATGGAACTCTGTGAACCATTAACTAATATTTTTAATTTATCTCTTCAAACAGGTGTAGTGTCTGATATGTGGAAGATGGCTAATGTAATTCCTATTTTTAAAACAGGGGACAAGTCGTTACCATCAAATTACCGCCCAATAAGCCTGACCTCAATTGTAGGCAAATTACTAGAGTCAATTATAGCTGAGATTATAAGAAGCCATCTCGATAAGCATAGCTTGATTAATGATACTCAGCATGGATTCACAAGAGGCCGGTCTTGTCTAACTAATTTATTAACTTTCTTCAGTAAAGCTTTTGAGGCTGTTGACCACGATAAAGAATTTGATATTATTTACTTAGATTTTAGTAAGGCTTTTGATAGAGTTCTGCACCATAGACTGTTAAAGAAAGTGGCAGCTCATGGCATTGGGGGAAAAGTGCTCTCGTGGATCGAGTCATGGCTCACTGACAGGAAGCAGAGAGTGTCCATAAATGGGGTTAAATCCGAGTGGGGATCTGTAACAAGTGGCGTTCCACAGGGATCAGTCTTGGGCCCGTTGTTGTTTATAATATATATCAATGATCTTGATGAGGGAATTACTAGTGATATGAACAAATTCGCCGATAACTCAAAGATAAGTAGGATAATTGATTCAAACGTAGATGTTATGGAACTTCAGGAGGATTTAAACAAACTCTATTCTTGGTCAGAAAAGTGGCAGATGCAGTTCAATGTAGATAAATGCAAGGTTCTGAAGCTTGGGAGTGCCCATAACCCTAGTACTCATAAGTTAAATAATGTAGAACTTAGCCATACAGATTGCGAAAAGGACTTGGGGGTTATGGTGAGCAGCAACCTTAAACCAAGACAGCAATGCCTAAGCGTACGTAATAAGGCAAATAGATTACTGGGATTTATATCAAGAAGTGTAAGCAACAGAAGTCCAGAGGTCATACTGCAGCTTTATACATCATTAGTAAGGCATCACCTAGATTATGCAGCTCAGTTCTGGTCTCCATATTACAGAATGGACATAAATTCGTTAGAAAACATTCAGCGTAGGATGACTAAATTAATACATAGCATTAGAAATCTTCCTTATGACATCTATAGTGGGCAAGTTATTAGAATCAATTATAGCTGACATTATCAGAAGTCACCTTGAAGAGCATAACTTGATAAATGAATCTCAGCATGGATTCACGAGAGGTCGTTCCTGCCTGACAAACTTGCTGACGTTCTTCAATAGAACATTTGAGGCAGTTGACAGTGATAAGGAATATGATATTGTTTATTTGGATTTTAGTAAAGCCTTCGACAGAGTACCTCACAAGAGACTCTTAAGAGTGGTGGCCTGTACTTAACTCAGTGGTGACCTGTACTTAACTCAGTGGTGACCTGTACTTAACTCTGTGAAGAAGTGTCTTGTTTGCTCCCGTGGACTGAACCAAGATGCCCTCCATCGAGCAACTTTACCAGCAACTTAAGGAAGAATTGAGGGCAGCGAAGATGGAGATACGGAGATTGACCGAGGAAAACAAGAGGATTCGTAGTAGTCATCCTGTTTCGAGTCCTCAGGTCAAGAAGGGATCGTGGTCAGTGGCTGGACAGCAGGGGACGACGAAGTTGACGATCAAGAAGACGAATGGAAAGCCAGAAACGATGAAGAAGAAAGAGACTGCTGTGGAAACTCCCGTGGAAACCTCCAACGCATTCTCGGTGCTACCCGACGAATGTGAGTCTACTACTGGGATCGTCACGACGAACGACAACAAGGAAGGTAAGAATATTGTTGTTGTTGGGGATAGCCAGGTTAGATACATGGATAGGGCGTTCTGCTTGAAGGACAGGAGTAGGAGACAAAGGGTATGCTTTCCTGGGGCTGGGATGGAGGACATTGTTAGCCGGCTTGACAACATCATGAACGGTAATGGGATCAATCCTATTATTTGCCTCAGTGCTGGAGGCAATGATGTAGGCAAGCGTAGAAGTGAGGATTTAGTTAGAAAGTTCAGGACAGCTATAGACATGATTAGGAAGAAGGGGGGGCGCCCTGTTATATGTGGCATTTTGCCAAGAAGAGGTGTTGGTAATGAATGTTTGTCCAGAGCAATTGGTATTAATTGTTGGCTGGATAAACACTGTAAGGATAATGCAGTACCATTCATTGACAACTGGGACAACTTCTATGGCCGAAATGACATGTATGCCAGGGATGGGATTCACTTATCCAGGGCAGGTGTGGGTTTTCTTGCTAACTCAGTTGAGGGGGTTGTTAGGACTTTAAACTAGGATTAGTTAGAGGTATGGGTTTAGAAATGATTAATAATGAGTATGGATATATTAATTTATGCTCTGATATTAAGAATCTTAATAGTAACTGTCATGGAGTAACTCTGGGTAATGATAATTTCAGAAATTGTGTAAAAACAAAGATGAATAGGAAAAATGTGCAGAAGAAAAAACATGATGGTATTTTATGCTAACAGTCGAAGTGCAAGAAATAAAATTAATGAACTACGTTTGGTAGCATGTGCTGGGAACTTTGATATCATTGCATTAACTGAAACGTGGTATGATTTAAAGAGTCGGGATATGACTGCTGAGTGTAATATTCAGGGATTTAAGTTGTTCAATGTGGATAGATGTAATGGGAAGGGGGGAGGAGTTGCATTGTATGTTCGAGAAAATATTAATTGTTGCATAAAAACAGGTATAAAAATAGATGGAGCAGTAACAGAGTCTGTTTGGGTAGAGTTCGTGGAGGGTCAAGAAAAACTAATTCTAGGTGTAATATACCGACCTCCAGGCTTGGATCACGATAGAGGGAGACTTCTTTGGGACGAAATTGTTAGGGCTTCTGGACACAGTAACATAGTCATAGTAGGGGACTTTAACTTTAGCCAAATTGACTGGAATTCTTTGACAGGTAATCTAGAGTCCAGTGACTTCATGGAAACAGTTCAGGACTGTTTTCTGAAACAGAGTGTAACTGAGCCTACCAGGGGTAATAATTTGCTAGACCTAGTCTTGTCAAATAAGGAAACACTCGTGAATAATCTGGAGATCACTGAAGAGCTTGGCACAAGTGATCACAAATCCATCACCTTTAGCATTAATTGGGAATGCAAGAATAATGAAAATACAGTAAAAATCCCTGATTTTCGTTCTGCCGATTATAATGGACTTAGGGAACATCTGTCTTATCTTGATTGGGGTTATCTAGCTAATGATTTTATTGACGATAATCATACTTATGAATATGAAGGGATCTGCTTTTATGATTGTTTTCTTAATAATGTACACAGTGCCCAGAGTATATACATTCCCCAGAGAGAAATTAGGTCTAATAATAACGATCCCAAATGGGTTAACAGGAGGCTAAAGCATCTATTAGGGGAGAAAAGGGGAATTTATAGGCGCATCAGAAGAGGAGAGGTTAACCTTACTGACCAATATGTTCAGCTTAAAAGAGAAGTAAAAAAGGCGATTAGAAAGGCTAAACGTGACTATGAAATTAGAGTTGCTAATGAATCAAAGACTAATCCAAAGGGGTTCTTTCAAGTGTATATGACGAAGGTGAAGGAAAAAGTAGGACCTCTGAAATCTGGGAATGGACAGCTGACGGATAATGAACTGGAAATGTGTTCCTTATTTAATGACTATTTTTTGTCAGTTTTTACACAAGAAGATGTAAATGAGATTCCAGTAATTAACAATTATTTAGTTCCTGATGAATTTAAGTTAACTAATATTACTGTCACGAGGGACATGGTTATTAAACAGATAGACAAACTGAAACAAAATAAGTCCCCGGGACCCGATGAGTTGTTTTCAAGGGTACTTATGAAATTAAAGTTGCTAGGGATTCTAAAACTAACCCAAAAAGTTTTTTCCAGGTCTATAGAACAAAAGTCAGAGATAAGATAGGTCCCCTTAAAAATAACTATGGGCATCTTACTGACGAAGAGAATGAAATGTGCTCAATTTTAAATAATTATTTTCTCTCGGTTTTTACACAGGAAGACACTAATAATATTCCGGTAATTAATTTTTATAGTGGATCAGAAGAAGATAAATTATGTAACATCACAGTCACTAGTGAAATGGTTGTGAAGCAGATAGACCGACTGAAGCAAAATAAGTCACCGGGTCCTGATGAGGTTTTTTCAAGGATTCTAAAGGAATGCAAAATGGAAGTCTGTGAACCATTAACTAATATTTTTAATTTATCTCTTCAAACAGGTGTAGTGTCTGATATGTGGAAGATGGCTAATGTAATTCCTATTTTTAAAACAGGGGACAAGTCGTTACCGTCAAATTACCGCCCAATAAGCCTGACCTCAATTGTGGGCAAATTACTAGAGTCAATTATAGCTCAAATTATAAGAAGCCATCTCGATAAGCATAGCTTGATTAATGATACTCAGCATGGATTCACGAGAGGCCGGTCTTGTCTGACTAATTTATTGACTTTCTTCAGTAAAGCTTTTGAGGCTGTTGACCACGATAAAGAATTTGATATTATTTACTTAGATTTTAGTAAGGCATTTGATAGAGTTCCGCACCAAAGACTGTTGAAGAAAGTAGCAGCTCATGGCATTGGGGGAAGGGTGCTCTCGTGGATCGAATCATGGCTCGCAGACAGGAAGCAGAGAGTGTCCATAAATGGGGTTAAATCCGAGTGGGGATCAGTAACAAGTGGCGTTCCACAGGGATCAGTCTTGGGCCCGTTGTTGTTTATAATATATATCAATGATCTTGATGAAGGAATTACTAGTGATATGAGCAAATTCGCCGATGACACGAAGATAGGTAGGATAATTGATTCAAACGTAGATGTTAGGGAACTTCAGGAGGATTTAGACAAACTCTACTCTTGGTCAGAAAAGTGGCAGATGCAGTTCAATGTAGATAAATGCAAGGTTCTGAAGCTCGGGAGTGTCCATAACCCTAGCACTTAAGTTAAATAATGTAGAACTTAACCATACAGATTGCGAAAAGGACTTGGGGGTTATGGTAAGCAGCAACCTTAAACCAAGACAGCAATGCCTAAGCGTGCGTAATAAGGCAAATAGGTTACTGGGATTTATATCAAGAAGTGTAAGCAACAGAAGTCCAGAGGTCATACTGCAGCTTTATACATCATTAGTAAGGCCTCACCTAGATTATGCAGCTCAATTCTGGTCTCCATATTACAGAGTGGACATAAATTCGTTAGAAAACATTCAGCGTAGGATGACTAAATTAATACATAGCATTAGAAATCTTCCTTATGAAGAAAGATTGAAGACTCTTAAGTTACATTCACTTGTTAGACGAAGAATGAGGGGAGACCTGATCGAAGTGTATAAGTGGAAGATAGGTATTAATAGGGGGGATATTAACAAGGTCTTGAGGATATCTCTCCAAGAGAGAACCCGCAGTAATGGATTTAAATTGGATAAATTTAGATTTAGAAAGGACATAGGAAAGTATTGGTTTGGAAATAGGGTAGTAGATGAGTGGAACAGTCTTCCTAGTTGGGTTATTGAGGCTGGGACTTTGGGTAGTTTCAAATTTAGGTTGGATAAATACATGAGTGGGATGGGTTGGATTTGAGTGGGACTTGCACATCGGAGCTTGTTTCTTGGGTGGCATTGAAAATTGGGTTGGTCATATGTTTGTTAGTGGGATGAATTGTAAAATACCTGCCTAGTATGGGCCAACAGGCCTGCTGCAGTGTTCCTCCTTTCTTATGTTCTTATGTACTTAAGGAATGCAAGATGGAGCTTAGTCAGCCATTAACGAGTGTATTCAATGCGTCCATCCTTACCAGTGTTGTGCCAGAGTTGTGGAAGATGGCTAATGTGGTTCCTATATTCAAATCAGGGGATAAGTCCACTCCTTCAAATTACCGTCCAATAAGCCTGACATCTATAGTGGGCAAGTTATTAGAATCAATTATAGCTGACATTATCAGAAGTCACCTTGAAGAGCATAACTTGATAAATGAATCTCAGCATGGATTCACGAGAGGTCGTTCCTGCCTGACAAACTTACTGACGTTCTTCAATAGAACATTTGAGGCAGTTGACAGTGATAAGGAATATGATATTGTTTATTTGGATTTTAGTAAAGCCTTCGACAGAGTACCTCACAAGAGACTCTTAAGAAAAGTGGCAGCTCATGGTATAGGAGGTAAAGTTCTAGCATGGATTGAGGCATGGCTTACCAATAGAAAGCAGAGAGTTACCATTAATGGAGTGAAATCTGAATGGGGATTAGTCACTAGTGGCGTTCCACAAGGATCAGTTTTAGGCCCTCTCTTGTTCATAATTTACATTAATGACCTTGATGAAGGGATTACTAGTGACATGAGTAAGTTTGCTGATGATACAAAGATAGGCCGTATAATTCACTCTGAGGAGGATATCAATGAACTCCAGGACGATTTGAACAAATTAATGTCTTGGTCTGAAAAATGGCAGATGAAGTTTAATGTGGATAAGTGTAAGGTACTTGCCCATGGTAATGAAAATAACCCTCGGAGCTATAATCTAGGTGAAGTAGAGCTTGGTCATACAGAATGTGAAAAAGACTTGGGAGTCATGGTAAGCAGAAATCTAAAGCCAAGACAGCAGTGCCTTAGTGTGCGCAACAAGGCCAACAGATTACTTGGATTTATCTCAAGAAGTATAAGTAACAGTGGAAATATAAACACATATGCATTAAAATGGTATAAAATACCGACAGGTTGTTTAGGTAAGACACATATGCAACAGTTAGGTATCTTTATTATGAAACGTTTCGCCTACACAGTAGGCTTCTTCAGTCAAGTACAGAAAAGTTGATAGAAGCAGAAGATACTTGAAGACGATGTAATCAGTCCATCACCCTTAAAGTTTTGAGGTGGTCAGTCCCTCAGTCTGGAGAAGAGCATTGTTCCATAGTATGAAACAATATGGAGATGAAGTGACAGGATGGAGCTTTTTATAGCGCCAAGAGGTGAGACGTAGGCCACTAGGAGAGGTAAGAACTCAGATGTTGAGAGGTCAGGTCCCTCTCAAATCCAACCGCTCTCACTAGTGGAAGTTGTCGAAGTTGATTGCAGGTCTGTACCAAGATACCCTTGTGTTGCAGTGTCTGACAGATTGAACATTAAAATGGTATAAAATACCGACAGATTGTTTAGGTAAGACACATATGCAACAGTTAGGTATCTTTATTATGAAACGTTTCGCCTACACAGTAGGCTTCTTCAGTCAAGTACAGAAAAGTTGATAGAAGCAGAAGATACTTGAAGACGATGTAATCAGTCCATCACCCTTAAAGTTTTGAGGTGGTCAGTCCCTCAGTCTGGAGAAGAGCATTGTTCCATAGTATGAAACAATATGGAGAATAAGTGACAGGATGGAGCTTTTTATAGCGCCAAGAGGTGAGACGTAGGCCACTAGGAGAGGTAAGAACTCAGATGTTGAGAGGTCAGGTCCCTCTCAAATCCAGCCGCTCTCACTAGTGGAAGTTGTCGAAGTTGATTGCAGGTCTGTACCAAGATACCCTTGTGTTGCAGTGTCTGACAGATTGAACATTAAAATGGTATAAAATACCGACAGGTTGTTTAGGTAAGACACATATGCAACAGTTAGGTATCTTTATTATGAAACGTTTCGCCTACACAGTAGGCTTCTTCAGTCAAGTACAGAAAAGTTGATAGAAGCAGAAGATACTTGAAGACGATGTAATCAGTCCATCACCCTTAAAGTTTTGAGGTGGTCAGTCCCTCAGTCTGGAGAAGAGCATTGTTCCATAGTATGAAACAATATGGAGATGAAGTAACGAACGAACGAAAGTTCAGGTAAGATCCCAAATGGGATGAGCGGGGAAGACGGGACAGACGAAGAATAGTGCTGGAGAGGAGTGTTCTTAGTCGTAGAAATAGAGCCAGGGCTTAACCCAGCAGCAAAGGCGATCGTGGGACAGATATTGAAAAGAGAAATTCCGGTTCTTCTGTTGGGACTCCGGTGGGGTGAGCTGGGAGTAAGGGACTTGCGACGTTTAGAGCTAGAGAGGAGTGCAGAACTGAGTCATGTCTTAACCCAAAAAAGCTAAGGCGAACGTGGGTCAGAGAATGGTACCTGTCTTAGAAGGTACCTGTCAGCGGATCCAAGGTTATTTGTAAGTAGGGTTAGGAGCAGGATCATGCAAGGAGTAGAAAAGGTTGTGTTGGTTTGTGGGTCTGCGAATGTCTTCGTCAAGGAGAGAGGTCCAGTAGTCATGTCGTGTCTCAAGTTTGTCTATCTGTCTGTCACTGAGCCTCTTCCAGTACAGATTCAGCGCAGGGACGTCTAACTGGGCATGGAGAGACTCGCTTGTGGCGAAGTCCTCCCATCTGACATCAAGCACCCAGCGCAGCGCCTTGTTCTGGACACGCTGCAGTTTAAGTAAGTTTGTTTTTGCTGCAAGAGAGAGGGCTAGAGGAGAGTAAGTTATCAGAGGACGTATTAGGGATTTGTAGAGGTGTAGTTTGGTGCGTTGAGAGGCATGTTTCAGCTTGTAGAGGCCCGCAAGGGCCTTACTAGCTATTGCATGCCTTGAGTGAATGTGTCCGTGTAAACGAAGAAGGTAGTCAAGATTAACGCCAAGGACAGTGACAGATTGTGTGATAGGGAAGTAAGTGCGGGTGTCAGCTGTTCTGAGTTCGACAGGTAATGGAGGATCACGTTTCCTGTAGTTAAAATACGTAATGCTGGATTTTGCTGCATTGGTTTTGATCCTCCATTTTTGTTCCCAGATGGCTATCCTGTCAACCTCATTTTGTGTTTTGTGTGTGAGTGTATCTATATTGGCATGAGTGATAAGTTGTGTAATGTCGTCTGCATAGGCTAGTGTGATGGAGTTGTGGTATACAGGTGTTGGAATGTCGTTAGTGTATAAAATGTAGAGGGTAGGGGAAAGGACAGATCCCTGGGGTACTCCAGCATTTAGTGTGAAGTAGTCAGAGTAACAGCCTTGGAATTTGATTCTCATGGTACGGCCGTCTAGGAAGTTGCAGAGGAGTTTACGAGTATTGAGAGGCAGGTTGAAGTTAGTGCAGAGTTTGTACTTGAGCCCCTCGTGCCACACAGTGTCAAAAGCTTTTTCAACGTCTTTTGCAACCAGGGCTGTCCTGTTTCTTTGTTTTGTGTTTATGTGGATGTAGTTGAGAATGATGTTAATGGCATCCTGTGTGGATCTGTGTGTTCTGAAGCCAAACTGGCCATCTGAAAGTAGAGAATTATGTTCCAGGTATCTGCGAAGGCGATGATTAATGAGTTTTTCAAAGAGTTTTCCTAAAGTTTCGAGGAGGCTGATAGGGCGATAGTTTCTAGGGTCAGAGTGGTCTTTATTGGGTTTAGGAAGGAGGATAGCAGTAGCAGCTTTGAAGAGGGAAGGGAAGTATCCAGAGGCAAGGGAGGCATTGAGGAGGTTTGTGTAGGCAGTAATGATAGAGTCAGGAAGGTGTTTCAGGATAATATGGTTTAGGCCAGAGGCACCAGGAGCCTTTGGAGGAAGGTGTCTGAGGAGAGTTTTAATGTCTGTGTTGGTGAAAGGAGTGTCGAGTTCTTGGGAGGAGGTAAGAGTGTCTAGATGTATGTGGCTGTCTGGTGTTGTTTCTTGTGTGTGTGCAGTGTTCCAGTGTTCTATGTTCTGAATGTGTTGAATAACGTTAGGGCGAGGTGGGTGAGGGTGGAAGATGTTCTCCCAGATGTGTTTGAAGATGTTGGTAGCAGCCTGTGGGTCTGAGATGTGTGTGTTGTTGTGGGTGATGTGTTTGAATTTGTTGGTGGGAGTAGTGCCTCTGATTTTTTTGATAAAGTTCCAGAAGGCTTTAGTGTTTTTAACACGCTGCCTGTCCGCTTGTTGTATTAGTCGTGACCAGTGATTGTTGTGGTCTTGGTCTAGGCTGTGTAAAATGTTGTTTCTAAGGTAAGTGAGATCTAATCGGACTTGATTAAATCTATGTGTGTTGTAGAGGAAGCGGTTGTGGTAGCAGATAATTAGTCTTCTTGTTCTGAGTGATGGTTTGAAGGAATAACGAGTGGTGTGAGTTTTCTTTGGTATTGCGATGTTGGCTGCTTGTGTAATGGTGTCCTGGATGAGATCAAGTTGAGTATCGATGTCAGAGATAGGTTTGTTGTTGTAGTCATAGGTGAGGTTAATATTGTCTATGTGTTGTTTGAAAGCATCCCAGTCAGCGTTCTTGTAGGAGAATGAAGGTGTGGTTGGAATGAGGATAGGGTTGGAGGAGATGTGTAAGATGACTGGGATGTGATCAGAGCCTGTAATAGGGCCAGGTGAGATGTAATGTTGAAATAGAGAGCTGGCTCGGTTTGCCAGAATGATGTCTGGTTTGCCTTGGCCCGTGTGGTTGAAGAAGGTATTGAAGTCTGGGCCAAGATGAATTAGGTGTTTATGGTTTGTGAAGTTGAGTAATTGGTGACCAAGTTGGTTGTTACTGGTGTGATGAAAGGCAGTGTGTTTGGCATTCATGTCAGCTAGTAGGTAAGTTGGTGTGTTGGTGTAGTTGAAGACTAAGGAGAGGTCGTGTATGTTGAGAGTAGTGTTTGGGCGAGCATAGGTGGTGAAAAAGATAAAGGGGCCAAGGTGGGTGTGTATTCTGACCGCAAGACAGTGTTGGTGAATAAAAGGGATTGGGAGAAATTCATGTTTTATGTTGGAATTGACAAGGATGGCAACCCCATCGTGGGGATCATAGGGGGACTGTAGTGCAGTATAACCATAATGGCGGATACATTGAGGGGCTTTGAGGCAGGTACTGTTTAGCAAAACAATATCTGGCCTCTCTGCTTCAAGGAGCTCGGCCAGTAGGTGTCTAATTGTAAAGTAAGAACGTACGTTGAACTGAATCACCTTAAACGTGATTTAATGGTTTCGTCTTAGCAAAGTTAATGTCGGGGGAGGAGTTTGGATTAAAGCCCGTGATAGTGGTGCCATCAGTGGATGTGTGTTTGTAGGTGCTACGGACCCGTTTCCTGGAGGGGGAGGAAGAGATGGATCTGTTTTTATGTTCTTTGGTTTGTCCGTCAGAAGTTGGGGTAGGTTTAGGTTTGAGTGGATTTTGTCTGGAGGAGGTGGAGTTGGACCTGGATGAGGTTTTGGTTGTGGTGGAGTGGGCGAAGGTGGATGCAGAGGAAGTGGAAGTTTTGGTAAGCTGTGAGGAAGTGGAGGCTTTGGAAGGGGTGAAGTGGGTAAGGAAGTGGGGGGAGGGGTGGTCGTAGCAGTAGCAGTAGGGGTGTTGGTGGGAGGTGTAGAAGTAGTGAAGAGAGGTAGTGGAGGAGGAGAGCTGGTGGGAGTAGGAAGTGGGGGGTGGGAGAGAGGAAGGAGGGAGAGGTTGTAGGAGGCTTGGAAGAGAAGCAGGAAGGAGGGATAATTAAAGAGGGAAGATTGTTAGCAGACAAGATTAGGTTAAGGACATGTGAGTAGTCTGATTGGTAAGCTTGTGAGATTACCATCGCAGAGTGGGCAGCAGTGGCAAGTTGACAGTTAGTTTTGTAGTCTAGTGTGGGTGTAGAAGGAGAAGTGCTTGTAGTCTGTGTGTTGGTGTTTGATGTGTGTAGAGTAGAAGAGGTAGACCAAGTGCGTGGGGAGGCCCAGGCATTGGGGGTAGGGGAGGGAGGTGCGGAAGGGGAGGTAGGTAAGGAAGGGGAGGGAGGAGCAGGGAAGGGGTTGGGGAGGGAGGGAGGTTGGCTTGCTCTGAGGGAGGAGAGAATGTGCTTTCTAGAAGGGCAGGAATTTGCAACTGCAGTGTGTGACCCGCCGCAGTTAGAACATTTAAGGGGGAGGTTGCAAGTATTCCAGAAGTGGCCAGTTGCTGAACATCTGGAGCAGACTTGTGTAGATGTGCATGTGTTTTTGTCGTGGCCGAATTTGTAGCATTTAAGACATTGTGTGATTGGGTGGAAGTTCGGAGTGAAGAGAGCGTTTGGAGGAATGCGTATGGTCTTGGCAAAGATTCCTTGACTGAAGAGTGTAGAGGCGTCAGCAGGAGTAGAACAGCGTATTTTGAGAATGGTAGAGTTTTCTGGTCTGTAAATATCGTCAACAGAGACTTTATTCTTAGTACTGATATCTTTTTATTAAGTCTTCTTTGATACTTGAAGACAATGTAATCAGTCCATCACCCTTAAAGTTTTGAGGTGGTCAGTCCCTCAGTCTGGAGAAGAGCATTGTTCCATAGTATGAAACAATATGGAGATGAAGTATGTATGTATAATGTTCGCCAAGACCATAGTCCTGGCACGGGTCCCAATCTTGCGATGACCCGTCTCTGGCTCCCGATGGAGAAAGGTTTCCACAATGATGCGACGCATGCCGCTCAAGCGCCCCTCTGGTCAGTTCAACTGGTGCATCTCATAAGCGACACCATATGTAACTATGGACACTAGCGAGGAGGAGGATATGTCATTATTACAGGAAACAGCTTGTCTGGTTCGTTGACCCCATGATACACTAGTGTGGCCGCAGTCATCTCTGGGTCCTCATTCGGGAGGGAATATCACCCCTAGTTGCCTGCGGAGTGTCTCAGTAGCTTCGCACTCTAGAAGATAATGTGTTAGGGGCCGCTGGACAACGTGCTGACAGTACTGGCACATCTCCTCCTCAGCCTTGTCTACCATCATCTTGGCTGTGGGAAAGCCCAAACGAAGCCGATGGATGGCGGTACACTGCGCTCTGGACCAGCTTCTATCATATGGAGGGGGTTCTCCCTGAGTCGCTGCTCGGTACCACTGTTGAGATGGGGTATCACCTAAGACCTCCCCCATAAGTTTCGTGGCTCTGGCAGCCACCAGTTTGGTCTGTCGTAGGCTGATTGGGACAGTAATCCCAACATGTGGATAGTCTGTTGCTGCCTTGGCTGCATCATCTGCCGCCTCATTTCCCCGGATGCCAGCATGGCTGGGGATCCAGTTCAATGTCGATCTATTACCCTGAACTTCTAAGGCTGTCATTATGCTCAGGATCGATGTGATGAGGTGAACATTATCCTGTGGTTGAGGATGGGAGAGGGCATTGATTGCAGAGGTGGAATCAACATGTATGACAGGTCGGAGTCGATGTCGTAGGGCATGTGACAATGCCTGCTGAATCGCCACCAGCTCAGCTTGAAGGATCGTGCAGTGGTCAGGGAGTCGCCAGCCTTGTGTGTGACCATTGTGGTACAGTCCAGCTGCTGCTCTCTTCCTATCAGGGTCGACAGAACCATCTGTGAAATACACTGCACATGTGCCTCCCTCTGCCAGTGCCATGCTTGTCTCAGCATGATTGCTGAGGGTGTCTCGACTGCAGAGACACTTAGAGATGGGCAGCTGCATGATGAAAACATCGGCTGGATCTGGGCGCCAGGGAGGTGGTGGATGGTACCCAGCAACAGGAAGGTCACAACTCTTCTCACAGAGCAGCTGTACAGGCAGCAGCTTCCGCCCAGCAGCACAAAACGAACGAATCCAGGAGTAGTCCGTGAAGAGTGTGGGATCTTGTGACATGGTTGTTAATATCCGTCTCCTTAGTGGGGTACCTTGCTGCCGGTGCAGAATCGTGGCCACTTTGCAGGCGTTTATGTATCTTACTCTGTCAGCCAAGGAAGGAAGCCGGGCCTCAGATCTGAGACATACTGTGTTGGTCCAGATGGGGGCACCAAGCATAGTTCTTATCGCCTGGTTTTGTACGACCTCCACCCTTTGCCTGCTCTGCGGGAAGAGATGAGCTAAAGCCGGTGCACTGTAGTCAATGAGCGAGCGTATAGCTTGTATATAGTACAAGCGAAGTACATCTTTGCTTGCCCCTGCACGGTGCCTCGTCATGGCTCTCATGGCGTTGAGTCTGAGTAGAGCACGTGACCTGACATACTCGGCCTGTTTCTGAAAGGTCAGCTTTTTATCAATGTAGATTCCCAAGTACAGGTAGGAGCCTGTCCACTCAAGTTCTATATCCTGAATACGTAATCTATTCATAGGATCTGGTCCCTTGAACATCATTGCAAGAGATTTCTCGGCCGAGATCTTGAGGCCTAGTTCCTTGCAAGACTGCGTAATTAGGTCCAAAGCTCTCTGAGCCTGTCGTTCTAAATTGCCTTTCCCATTCACTACTAGTGCAAGATCATCAGCATAGCTGAGGAGCTGTGTACCACTATGAAAGGGAAGGCTCACAAGTTCCTGCATGAGGATGTTAAACAGGGTAGGACTGAGCACACCTCCTTGTGGCGTACCGTTTTCCAGGGTTTTAAAGGAAGAGTAGTGTCCCTGAAAGCTGACACAGGCCTGCCTGCCCCTAAGGTAGGACTCTATCCAGGCCAGGAGGCGTCCTTTGATTCCCTTCCGAGCTAGTATTGCCAGAATTGCTGTGGGGCTGGCTAGCTCAAATGCCTTCTCAAGGTCGAGGTAAACGACGATACTAGGTTTTTTGTTGCTATCAGCAATCTGGCTTAGTAGAGTGGTTATGCACTCTGCTGTTCCCACTCCTTTGGTGAAGCCAAATATGTGATGATGAGAGGGTCCAAGTTTCCATAGGAGGCGGTTTAACACCATCCTCTCAGCAGTCTTGGCTAAGCAGCTGGTCAGCGATATGGGTCTCATACTGCCTGGGTCCTTGGGCTTTGGAATTGGTACGATTGTAGCTTTCTTCCAAGCTGCTGGGAGTGTCCTGGCCCTCCACGACTTGTTAATGACGTCTAGTATGGCCTCCCATCCACTCTGCCCAGCCCGTGCAATCATGGAGTACGTCACACCATCGATGCCCGGGGCAGTGTCACCTGTGTTCTTAATGGCACGTCGGAGTTCCAAGTCCGTGAGGTCTACATCAGTCACATCTTCCGACTCACATGCAGCTTGTATCGTTAGCTGGCGCTGTGGCAGAAGATCCGTCTGTATATTCCGGATGTCCTGTGGGAGCTGAGTGGAGGCTCCCCTGGAAGTGAAAAGCTCCACTAGTTTCTCTGCTTCCTGGGATGGGTTCGGGTGTGCTGGTGGCCTCGGCTTGCTCTTGCCAGTTGCTATGTTGAGCTTGCCCCATATCTCAGATAAGGTGGTGTGATGCCCGAATGTTGAGCACCACTCCAGCCATTTCTCAGTTTTTACTCTGAGAGAGATTCTGCGGGCATGCTGCACAATGGCTCTCAGAGTATTCCTGTTCTCTGCCGTAGGGTTACGCCTGTATAGCTTCCTAAAAGAGTTGATGCGGTGGTTCTGCTCCCGCACCTCGTCGTTGTAGAACCACCAGTCTCTTTTGTGAGTGCGTCCTGCGGACTTCTTTGGAATTGCGCACTCTGCTGCCTGGATGAGAACAGTGATTAGCTCCTGTTCAGCCGTATCACAGTCTTCAGATAGAGAGTATGTGGACCACCAGTTATGAAGATAATCCTGGAACACCTTCCAGTTGGCCCTCTTTACGTCCCATCTAGGAGGCAGCACAACTGTGGGAGGCCTGTTGATGTTGAAGGTGGTGATCACTGCAAAGTGGTCACTGACAAGGTGAGGATGAGTTTCCCATGTGGCTCCTGCTGCGAGTTGTCTTGACCCGAAGGTAAGGTCGAGGCAGCCACCCAACAGGTGTGTGGGGTCTCCATTGTTTAGCAACTTTACCTCTGGAATATCGTGTAGGAGCATTGCTATATGTCTGCCAGCAGCATTGGTTGCTGAGTGAGAGTGCAGAATAGGGTGATGTGCGTTGAAATCTCCACCCACAATAATACACTCAGTGCGTGCTAGTGCGAGGAGCTCTGCAATGTCGAGGGTGTGTCTTGGGTTCTTGTAGATGTTATAGATGGTAATGGGCGCCCCAGGTATGTGCACAAGGATGGCCTGTACCTCGACATCCTCCCCACAGTCCACAGGGTTGGCTATAACCTCGTGAGGTATTGTATTGGATACAAATACAGCTGTGCCTCTGCAGTGAATGCCCGGGTCCATGTGCCGAAAATACCCAGCAAAACCGGGTAGTCTTGGGCACATAGTCGGGACAGTCAGAGTTTCTTGTAGCAAGACGATGTCAACCCGATCCCGAATTACTGCCTCCAGCAAGAGGTGCTGTTTGCCCCTCAGGCCCTGAATGTTCCATTGTAGGACCTTGAGGGTGTGATTTGGTACAGAGGTTATTCCATCGCTGTTGTTTCCTGAGCTGGAGACTGAGTCCTGCCCGCTCTGAGAACCTGCAAATTCATGGCATCCACTGTCTCCTCTTCGGTCAGAAAGCACACTCTCAGGAGAGTACTGACCATCTGCCGGAATGCGCTCTGTTGTTCCGTGGAGTTGATTGTGTTGCAAATAAGATCCGTGAACACCTTGATGAGTGCTACGAGATCCTCCCTGGTGAGGGCCTGCTTTGGAGATGGGTTCGAAACAGTGGATATTATCTGGGCTGCTGTGGTCTGTAGGGACTGCTGAGGGTTGGATTTCTTTATTGTATGCACCGTGGTCTGTTGCTGTATACCAGGTTGAGTAGCCGGGATCTGCTGGTGAGGTGCCAGTTGAGTCTGCAAAGCGCCTGTGCCGGGTAAGGAGTGCCTGCGTTGTCGTGCTATGGCCGGTGGGGGCTCGTTTAGTGCAGCCTGCTGATCGCATTGACCCGATGCACCCTGTTGACGCCTCCTGTTCCTCTTGTTTCTGTTTCTTCGTTGAGGTAGGGGTGCAGGAGGTTCTTGACCTTGACGCCTGGTTGAGGCTTCTAGGGTTGGGAATTCCTGGGCATTGACTTGGTTTAGCTGCTGAGAGATCTGCGGTATGGCAGGGTTCTCTGCACCCATCGTTTGATGATCCGTCGTAGCCTGTTGCCGAGTTTTTGGCGTCTTCCAGACTTCTTGAATTCTGGCGAGCCTCTCGGGGCATCGAGGATTCCAGGCATGGTGTTTCTGCCTGCAGTTCGGGCATTGTGGAGTGGGTGGCGATGCATTTTTCAGCTTGGTGATGCATTCCTCGGTAGGGTGGTGCTGGCTGCAGACACCGCAGATTACTCTGTTCGGACAGAGTGCACCCAGGTGTCCATAACGCTGACACTTGAAACAGCGAACTGGTTCTGCTGTGAAGGTCCTGACATCGTACCTGCCCCAAGAACCGAGGTCCAGCTGGGATGGCAGTGGTCCTACATGCTGAATGAGAACCTGTCGGGTTGGTGCGTTGCCTGCCGTCTTTGCCTTGAGACGTTGAGCTGACACCACACTGGGGTGAGCTGCTACTGCCTCGATGGGCATCATCAGCGGGTATCGCATCACTACACCCTTGGTGATCTTCTGCCGAGAGTCCAGTTCCTCCAGGGTGAATGAGCGATCTGTCTCCATGACTCTCTTCAAGGTGGTATACATTTCCTTGTTGAGAGGAGTCAATATTGGTTCTCCCCTCAAGTTGAACCATATCTTGAACTTCAGGTTGTGTCGTGATTCCAGGTATGAAACAACCCCATAGTGGGTTCTGTGGTCCCCATAAGACTTCACCTTGAATTTGCCAGGTCGGTTGAGCTGGTTTGCCTGCTCCTTGGACGGACGGTGCTTCTTCTTCTTGTCCACAGTGTTCCATCCCTCTTGGTTTTCGTGGGGTGCACCTGTTTCTATTGTCGCTGGCTCCATGGTTGGGACTGTCAGATCTGCTACAATGTGAACAGGATCTTCCTCTTCCTCTCGCAACTTCTTCGCTAGAATTTCGCCCCACATTTCCAAATCTGAGTCCTCCGTCGTGTTCATGGAGCATCGTGGCCTCTTCTTTTCGGCAGAAGCCATGTGCCTATCTTCTGAAAAGGTAGTGAACTCCGTGAACTGAGAGTGTGTCAATGGATTGTCGTAATACGAGTCTTCCTTCTGTGTACAGTAACTTCGCACTCCAGAAGATAGTGTGTTAGGGGCCGCTGGACAACGTGCTGACAGTACTGGCACATCTCCTCCTCAGCCTTGTCTACCATCATCTTGGCTGTGGGAAAGCCCAAACGAAGCCGATGGATGGCGGTACACTGCGCTCTGGACCAGCTACTATCATATGGAGGGGGTTCTCCCTGAGTCGCTGCTCGGTACCACTGTTGAGATGGGGTATCACCTAAGACCTCCCCCATAAGTTTCGTGGCTCTGGCAGCCACCAGTTTGGTCTGTCGTAGGCTGATTGGAACAGTAATCCCAACATGTGGATAGTCTGTTGCTGCCTTGGCTGCATCATCTGCCGCCTCATTTCCCCGGATGCCAGCATGGCTGGGGATCCAGTTCAATGTCGATCTATTACCCTGAACTTCTAAGGCTGTCATTATGCTCAGGATCGATGTGATGAGGTGAACATTATCCTGTGGTTGAGGATGGGAGAGGGCATTGATTGCAGAGGTGGAATCAACATGTATGACAGGTCGGAGTCGATGTCGTAGGGCATGTGACAATGCCTGCTGAATCGCCACCAGCTCAGCTTGAAGGATCGTGCAGTGGTCAGGGAGTCGCCAGCCTTGTGTGTGACCATTGTGGTACAGTACAGCTGCTGCTCTCTTCCTGTCAGGGTCGACAGAACCATCTGTGAAATACACTGCACACGTGCCTCCCTCTGCCAGTGCCATGCTTGTCTCAGCACGATTGCTGAGGGTGTCTTGACTGCAGAGACACTTAGAGATGGGTAGCTGCATAATGAAAACATCGGCTGGATCTGGGCGCCAGGGAGGTGGTGGATGGTACCCAGCAACAGGAAGGTCACAACTCTTCTCACAGAGCAGCTGTACAGGCAGCAGCTTCCGCCCAGCAGCACAAAATGAACGAATCCAGGAGTAGTCCGTGAAGAGTGTGGGATCTTGTGACATGGTTGTTAATATCCGTCTCCTTAGTGGGGTACCTTGCTGCCGGTGCAGAATCGTGGCCACTTTGCAGGCGTTTATGTATCTTACTCTGTCAGCCAAGGAAGGAAGCCGGGCCTCAGATCTGAGACATACTATGTTGGTCCAGATGGGGGCACCAAGCATAGTTCTTATCGCCTGGTTTTGTACGACCTCCACCCTTTGCCTGCTCTGCGGGAAGAGATGAGCTAAAGCCGGTGCACCGTAGTCAATGAGCGAGCGAATAGCTTGTATATAGTACAAGCGAAGTACATCTTTGCTTGCCCCTGCACGGTGCCTCGTCATGGCTCTCATGGCGTTGAGTCTGAGTAGAGCACGTGACCTGACATACTCGGCCTGTTTCTGAAAGGTCAGCTTTTTATCAATGTAGATTCCCAAGTACAGGTAGGAGCCTGTCCACTCAAGTTCTATATCCTGAATACGTAATCTATTCATAGGATCTGGTCCCTTGAACATCATTGCAAGAGATTTCTCGGCCGAGATCTTGAGGCCTAGTTCCTTGCAAGACTGTGTAATTACATAAGAACATAAGAACATAAGAACGAAGGAACACTGCAGAAGGCCTACTGGCCCATGCGAGGCAGGTCCAAGTCTCCTACCGGCTTAAGCCAATGCACCCAACCTAGTCAGGTCAGGTCACATTGACTTAAGGGAGGAACACGGCAACCGACCTGTTAGCACAAGCTATCAGGTCTAACTCACACCCACCCACATCTACTCATGTATTTATCCAACCTATTTTTAAAGCTACACAACGTTCTGGCCTCTATAACGGTACTTGGGAGTTTGTTCCACTCATCCACAACTCTATTACCAAACCAGTACTTTCCTATATCCTTCCTGAATCTGAATTTTTCCAACTTAAAACCATTGCTGCGAGTCCTGTCTAGGCTAGATATTTTCAGCACACTATTTACATCCCCTTTATTTATTCCTGTCTTCCACTTATACACCTCAATCATATCCCCCCTAATTCTACGTCTTTCTAGAGAGTGCAGTTTCAGGGCCCTTAGTCTATCCTCATAGGGAAGGTTTCTGATACATGGGATCATCTTTGTCATCCTCCTTTGTACATTTTCCAGAGAATTTATATCCATTCTGTAATACGGTGACCAAAACTGTGCAGCATAATCTAAATGAGGCCTAACCAAGGATGTATAGAGTTGAAGAACAACCTGAGGACTCCTATTATTTATGCTTCTTGATATGAAGCCAAGGATTCTATTAGCTTTATTGCGAACACTTATGCACTGTCGTCTTGGTTTCAGATTACTGCTAACCAGAACTCCTAAATCTTTTTCGCAATCCGTAATATTAAGATCTACAATATTTAGTTTATATGTGGCATGGTTATTGTCCTGTCCAACATTTAGAACTTTGCATTTGTCTATATTAAACTGCATCTGCCACTTCTCCGACCACTGCATCAGTCTATTCAAATCTTCCTGGAGTGCTCGAATGTCCTCGTCAGAATGAATTCGACGGCCTATTTTGGTGTCATCGGCAAACTTGCCGATGTCGCTCTTTATGCCCTCATCTATGTCGTTTATGTAGATTGTGAACAGCAGGGGGCCCAACACTGACCCCTGTGGAACACCGCTCGTGACACTTCCCCACTCTGATTTCTCCCCATTTATGCAAACTCTCTGCTGCCTATTTGTCAACCATGCCTCTATCCAGGAAAAAATTTCTCCTCCTATTCCATGTGCTTTAATTTTCCTCAATAGTCTCTGATGTGGGACCCTGTCAAAAGCCTTACTGAAGTCCATATACACAATATCATATTCATTACCATGATCTACCTCCTCAAATACCTTAGTGAAAAAAGTTAATAAATTCGTAAGGCAGGAACGCCCCTTTGTAAAACCATGCTGAGATTCGTTGATTAATTTATGCTTTTCAAGGTGGCTACGAACTGCCTCGGCAATTATTGATTCCATAAATTTTCCCACTATGGAGGTTAGGCTTATTGGTCTATAGTTCGAAGCTAAGGACCTGTCACCTGTTTTGAAAATAGGTATCACATTTGCCATTTTCCACTTATCTGGCACCATGCCAGTTTGTAGTGATATGTTGAAAAGATTAGCCAAAGGTGTGCTAAGCTCCTCTTTACATTCCTTTAGAACCCTTGCATACAGTTCATCAGGGCCTGGGGATTTGTTAGGTTTTAATTTATCTATTTGCCTAAGGACCATGTCACTTGTGACCCTAATAGTGCACAGTTTATTATCGTCCTGTTCTACATAATTTATCATTACTGGAATATCACTGGTATCCTCCTGTGTAAAAACTGAGAGGAAGTATGTGTTAAAAATTCTACACATTTCCTTATCACTGTCAGTGAGCTGACCCGAGGAACTTTTGAGTGGGCCTATCTTGTCCCTGATCTTACTTCTGTATACCTGAAAGAATCCTTTTGGGTTAGTCTTCGATTCTCTTGCAACTTTAACCTCATAATCTCTTTTTGCTTTTCTAATTCCCTATTTTATTTCTCTCTTTAACTGAATATATCGATTTCTTAATTGCCCCTCTCCTCTTTTGATTTGCCTATATATGCCTCTCTTTTGACCAATCAGATATTTTAATCTATTGTTCATCCATTTAGGATCATTTTTGCTTGATCTGATTTCCCTATTTGGAACATAATTTGACTGAGCAGCTAGAACTATGCCCTGGAAAGCATCATATCGGCAACCATCACCACCTACCTGACCCTTAGTCAGGTCATTCCAGTTCAGCCCACCTAAGTAATTTTTCAGTCCTATGAAATCAGCCAAGCGAAAGTCAGGGACGGAGACTTGATTGCCATTATTAGGGGAATTCCATAATATGTTAAAACTGAGTGATTTGTGATCACTCTCCCCAAGCTCATCATTAACCTCAAGATTATTAATTAGTGTTTCCCTACTGGCAAGAACCAAGTCAAGGAGGTTATTTCCCCTAGTTGGCTCTGTCACAAACTGTTTTAAAAAACAATCCTGGATCGAATCAAGAAAGTCACCCGACTCTAAATTTCCTGTCAAATTGCTCCAGTCAATCTGTCTATAGTTGAAATCTCCCATTAGCACAACATTTTCGTATGTAGATGCCTTACGAATTTCGTCCCATAGAAGTTTACTGCACTCCCTATCAAGATTTGGGGCCCTGTAAATCACACCCAAAATTAGTTTTTCTCGGCCCTCGAGAAGCTGTAACCAAACAGATTCAGTGGCTGACGCTTCTAATTTAATATCTTGTCTAACACAACAATTTAAATTGTCTCTGACATACATCGCTACTCCACCACCTTTCCTGTTGACCCTGTCAGTGTGGAATAATTTATAGCCTTGTATGTGACATTCAGAGGGCATCTCTCTATCTTTCAGATTGAGCCAGGTCTCTGTTATAGCAATAATATCTATGTTTCCTGCACTTGCAATTAATCTTAGCTCATCTATCTTATTTCTAACACTCCTGCTATTAGTATAGTAAACCTTAAGGGAGCTAGTCCCTTGCTGCCCTCTGCTGTCCCCCTTTGTTTGCTGACCTGTTCTATTGTCTTTATTTATAACTTCATGCTGAATGCCTTTTATACATTTACTGTTTCCAACCCTAGTGTTGCAACCTGCTTGTTTCCCACACACACCCATACCTCTATCTTCCATCAGTTTAAAATCATAGGCATTTCACCAATGGCCTTCTCAATCGAGTCTGCAAGTGCTACCACCCCTGCCCCAGAGAGATGTACCCCATCCCTTGCATACATATCATGTTTGCCATAAAAGTTGTTCCAGTTGTCAATGAATGGGATTGCAAGTTCCTTGCAGTATCTGTCTAGCCAGCAATTTACACCAATTGCCCTAGACAACCATTCATTTCCTACTCCCCTTCTAGGCAAGATGCTACATATGATTGGGATCCCTCCCTTAGACTTAATGAAATCTATAGCTGACCTGTACTTATCTAGCAGCTCTTCTCTCCTACCCTTCCCAATATCATTTCCACCAGCACTGAGACAGATAATGGGCTTGTTCCCATTACCTGACATGATATTATCCAGCCTGTTGACAATGTCCCCAACACCAGCTCCAGGGAAGCACACTCTATCTCTCATCTTCTTATTCCTATTACAAAAAGCACGGTCAACATATCTTACCTGAGAGTCACCAACCACAAGAATGCGCTTACCTTCATTAGCAGGGGCAGTAGTACCCTTACCTTCACTGGCCACTGAAGTACATTCATCCTGGAGAACAGAGAAGCGATTTCCTACCTTCAGATCTTCACTCTTAACTTTCCTTACTCTGATGCGCCTCCCATTACTGTGAACAACTCGCCACTTGTAGCAGGTGCTGGGCTGCACCTCACTGCTGGTAGCCGTTGCTACCTCCCCACCTACAGCCTCCTCACAGTGAGAGACAGACTGCACCTCACTGCTAGAAGCCTCATTCCCCACATCTCCAACCACCTCACACTCTCTCCCAGGCCCATTGAGGTGGACCTTCAGCCTCCTAATCTCCTCCTGGAGAAGCAAGACCTCCTCCTTCAACTCTCCAACCTCAGTTTTTAAAACACTGCAGAAGCAAGCCATGCTTTGTAACCGTCCACGCTAATCCCCAAAGCAGCTCAGGGTCTGTGACCTCACGTGACGACTGACCAAAGCTCTCTGAGCCTGTCGTTCTAAATTGCCTTTCCCATTCACTACTAGTGCAAGATCATCAGCATAGCTGAGAAGCTGTGTACCACTATGAAAGGGAAGGCTCACAAGTTCCTGCATGAGGATGTTAAACAGGGTAGGACTGAGCACACCTCCTTGTGGCGTACCGTTTTCCAGGGTTTTAAAGGAAGAGTAGTGTCCCTGAAAGCTGACACAGGCCTGCCTGCCCCTAAGGTAGGACTCCATCCAGGCCAGGAGGCGTCCTTTGATTCCCTTCCGAGCTAGTATTGCCAGAATTGCTGTGGGGCTGGCTAGCTCAAATGCCTTCTCAAGGTCGAGGTAAACGACGACACTAGGTTTTTTGTTGCTATCAGCAATCTGGCTTAGTAGAGTGGTTATGCACTCTGCTGTTCCCACTCCTTTGGTGAAGCCAAATATGTGATGATGAGAGGGTCCAAGTTTCCATAGGAGGCGGTTTAACACCATCCTCTCAGCAGTCTTGGCTAAGCAGCTGGTCAGCGATATGGGTCTCATACTGCCTGGGTCCTTGGGCTTTGGAATTGGTACGATTGTAGCTTTCTTCCAAGCTGCTGGGAGTGTCCTGGCCCTCCACGACTTGTTAATGACGTCTAGTATGGCCTCCCATCCACTCTGCCCAGCCCGTGCAATCATGGAGTACGTCACACCATCGATGCCCGGGGCAGTGTCACCTGTGTTCTTAATGGCACGTCGGAGTTCCAAGTCCGTGAGGTCTACATCAGTCACATCTTCCGACTCACATGCAGCTTGTATCGTTAGCTGGCGCTGTGGCAGAAGATCCGTCTGTATATTCCGGATGTCCTGTGGGAGCTGAGTGGAGGCTCCCCTGGAAGTGAAAAGCTCCACTAGTTTCTCTGCTTCCTGGGATGGGTTCGGGTGTGCTGGTGGCCTCGGCTTGCTCTTGCCAGTTGCTATGTTGAGCTTGCCCCATATCTCAGATAAGGTGGTGTGATGCCCGAATGTTGAGCACCACTCCAGCCATTTCTCAGTTTTTACTCTGAGAGAGATTCTGCGGGCATGCTGCACAATGGCTCTCAGAGTATTCCTGTTCTCTGCCGTAGGGTTACGCCTGTATAGCTTCCTAAAAGAGTTGATGCGGTGGTTCTGCTCCCGCACCTCGTCGTTGTAGAACCACCAGTCTCTTTTGTGAGTGCGTCCTGCGGACTTCTTTGGAATTGCGCACTCTGCTGCCTGGATGAGAACAGTGATTAGCTCCTGTTCAGCCGTATCACAGTCTTCAGATAGAGAGTATGTGGACCACCAGTTATGAAGATAATCCTGGAACACCTTCCAGTTGGCCCTCTTTACGTCCCATCTAGGAGGCAGCACAACTGTGGGAGGCCTGTTGATGTTGAAGGTGGTGATCACTGCAAAGTGGTCACTGACAAGGTGAGGATGAGTTTCCCATGTGGCTCCTGCTGCGAGTTGTCTTGACCCGAAGGTAAGGTCGAGGCAGCCACCCAACAGGTGTGTGGGGTCTCCATTGTTTAGCAACTTTACCTCTGGAATATCGTGTAGGAGCATTGCTATATGTCTGCCAGCAGCATTGGTTGCTGAGTGAGAGTGCAGAATAGGGTGATGTGCGTTGAAATCTCCACCCACAATAATACACTCAGTGCGTGCTAGTGCAAGGAGCTCTGCAATGTCGAGGGTGTGTCTTGGGTTCTTGTAGATGTTATAGATGGTAATGGGCGCCCCAGGTATGTGCACAAGGATGGCCTGTACCTCGACATCTTCCCCACAGTCCACAGGGTTGGCTATAACCTCGTGAGGTATTGTATTGGATACAAATACAGCTGTGCCTCTGCAGTGAATGCCCGGGTCCATGTGCCGAAAATACCCAGCAAAACCGGGTAGTCTTGGGCACATAGTCGGGACAGTCAGAGTTTCTTGTAGCATGACGATGTCAACCCGATCCCGAATTACTGCCTCTAGCAAGAGGTGCTGTTTGCCCCTCAGGCCCTGAATGTTCCATTGTAGGACCTTGAGGGTGTGATTTGGTACAGAGGTTATTCCATCGCTGTTGTTTCCTGAGCTGGAGACTGAGTCCTGCCCGCTCTGAGAACCTGCAAATTCATGGCATCCACTGTCTCCTCTTCGGTCAGAAAGCACACTCTCAGGAGAGAACTGACCATCTGCCGGAATGCGCTCTGTTGTTCCATGGAGTTGATTGTTTTGCAAATAAGATCCGTGAACACCTTGATGAGTGCTACGAGATCCTCCCTAGTGAGGGCCTACTTTGGAGATGGGTTCGAAACAGTGAATATTATCTGGGCTGCTGTGGTCTGTAGGGACTGCTGAGGGTTGGATTTCTTTATTGTATGCACCGTGGTCTGTTGCTGTATACCAGGCTGAGTAGCCGGGATCTGCTGGTGAGGTGCCAGTTGAGTCTGCAAAGCGCCTGTGCCGGGTAAGGAGTGCCTGCGTTGTCGTGCTATGGCCGGTGGGGGCTCGTTTAGTGCAGCCTGCTGATCGCATTGACCCGATGCACCCTGTTGACGCCTCCTGTTCCTCTTGTTTCTGTTTCTTCGTTGAGGTAGGGGTGCAAGAGGTTCTTGACCTTGACGCCTGGTTGAGGCTACTAGGGTTGGAAATTCCTGGGCATTGACTTGGGTTAGCTGCTGAGAGATCTGCGGTATGGCAGGGTTCTCTGCATCCATCGTTTGATGATCCGTCATAGCCTGTTGCCGAGTTTTTGGCGTCTTCCAGACTTCTTGAATTCTGGCGAGCCTCTCGGGGCATCGAGGATTCCAGGCATGGTGTTTCTGCCTGCAGTTCGGGCATTGTGGAGTGGGTGGCGATGCATTTTTCAGCTTGGTGATGCATTCCTCGGTAGGGTGGTGCTGGCTGCAGACACCGCAGATTACTCTGTTCGGACAGAGTGCACCCAGGTGTCCATAACGCTGACACTTGAAACAGCGAACTGGTTCTGCTGTGAAGGTCCTGACATCGTACCTGCCCCAAGAACCGAGGTCCAGCTGGGATGGCAGTGGTCCTACATGCTGAATGAGAACCTGTCGGGTTGGTGCGTTGCCTGCCGTCTTTGCCTTGAGACGTTGAGCTGACACCACACTGGGGTGAGCTGCTACTGCCTCAATGGGCATCATCAGCGGGTATCGCATCACTACACCCTTGGTGATCTTCTGCCGAGAGTCCAGTTCCTCCAGGGTGAATGAGCGATCTGTCTCCATGACTCTCTTCAAGGTGGTATACATTTCCTTGTTGAGAGGAGTCAATATTGGTTCTCCCCTCAAGTTGAACCATATCTTGAACTTCAGGTTGTGTCGTGATTCCAGGTATGAAACAACCCCATAGTGGGTTCTGTGGTCCCCATAAGACTTCACCTTGAATTTGCCAGGTCGGTTGAGCTGGTTTGCCTGCTCCTTGGACGGACGGTGCTTCTTCTTCTTGTCCACAGTGTTCCATCCCTCTTGGTTTTCGGGGGGTGCGGTGTTTATTTCCGCACCTGTTTCTATTGTCGCTGGCTCCATGGTTGGGACTGTCAGATCTGCTACAATGTGAGCAGGACCTTCCTCTTCCTCTCGCAACTTCTTCGCTAGAATTTCGCCCCACATTTCCAAATCTGAGTCCTCCGTCGTGTTCATGGAGCATCGTGGCCTCTTCTTTTCGGCAGAAGCCATGTGCCTATCTTGTGATAAGGTAGTGAACTCCGTGAACTGAGAGTGTGTCAATGGATTGTCGTAATACGAGTCCTAATACAGAGAAGTATGTATGTATAATGTTCGCCAAGACCTGTCGGTATAAAATACCGACAGGTTGTTTAGGTAAGACACATATGCAACAGTTAGGTATCTTTATTATGAAACGTTTCGCCTACACAGTAGGCTTCTTCAGTCAAGTATAGAAAAGTTGATAGATGCAGAAGATACTTGATTACATCGTCTTCAAGTATCTTCTGCTTCTATCAACTTTTCTGTACTTGACTGAAGAAGCCTACTGTGTAGGCGAAACGTTTCATAATAAAGATACCTAACTGTTGCATATGTGTCTTACCTAAACAACCTGTCGGTATTTTATACCATTTTAATGTTCAATCTGTCAGACACTGCAACACAAGGGTATCTTGGTACAGACCTGCAATCAACTTCGACAACTTCCACTAGTGAGAGCGGCTGGATTTGAGAGGGACCTGACCTCTCAACATCTGAGTTCTTACCTCTCCTAGTGGCCTACGTATAGAGGATAATCAAAATGCAGATGTAGTATACAGAAACTTTGCAAAAGCGCACAAAATGCATGATAAAGGAATAATAGGAAAAGTTCCTAGTTGGATCTATAACTTCCTAACAAATAAAACACAGAGAGTAATAGTAATCAGAGTAAAGTCCGAGGCAGCTACGGTGAAGAGCTCTGCTCCACAAGGCACACTACTCGCTCCCATCCTATTCTTCATCCTCATATCTGACATAGAGATGTAAGCCATAGCTCCGTGTCTTCCTTTGTGGATGACACCCGAAGTGCCATGACAGTGACCTCCATCGAAGACACCGCAAGACTCCAAACGGACATTAACCAAATCTTCAAATGGGCCACTCAAAACAATATGAAGTTCAATGAAGATAAATTTCAATTACTCAGATATGGAAAACTTGAGGAAATTTAAATTGTATCAGGGTATACAACAAATTCTAACTATACAATAGAGCGAAAAAGTAATTTGAAGGACCTGGGAGTGATAATGTCAAAGGATTTCGCCTTCAGAGACCACAACAATATGTCTACCGCATCTGCTAGAATAATGATAGAAAGGATTATGAGAACCTTCAAAACTAGGGATACCAAGCCCATGATGATTCTCTTCAAATCGATTGTTTTCTCTAGGCTGGAATACTGCTGTACACTAACGGCCCCCTTCAAGGCTGGCAAAATTGCTGACCTGGACAGTGTACAAAGAACTTTCACAGCACACATAAGTACGATAAGGCACCTAAATTACTGAGAACGGTTGAAGTCCCTTGATTTGTATTCCCTGGAACGCTGGGGAGAGAGATACATGATAATTTATACCTGGTAAATCGTAAAGGGATTAGTACTAAAGTTGCACACGAAAAATCACTCCCTATGAAAGCAGAAGACTCGGCAGGAGACGCAACATTCCCCCAATGAAAAGCAGGGGCGCCACGAGTACATTGGGAGACAACATTATAAGTGTCAAGGGTCCAAAACTGTTCAACTGCCTCCCAGCATACATAATGGAGATTACCAATAGACCCCTGGCTGTCTTCAAGAAGGCACTGGACAATACGTGGTTCATACATCAGTTTGGGTGCGGCCAGCAGAAACGGCCTGGTTGATCAAACCCTGATCCACCACGAGGTCAGGTTTCAGACCCGGCCGCGTTGACCCCTGGAACCTTCTCCAGGTATATTACAGGTAACTGACCAATTTTACGTATATATATATATATATATATATATATATATATATATATATATATATATATATATATATATATATATATATATATATATATATATATTGATGGGATAAAGATAGAAATGTTAAAAGCAGGTGGGGATATAGTTTTGGAGTGATTGGTGCAATTATTTAATAAATGTATGGAAGAGGGTAAGGTACCTAGGGATTGGCAGAGAGCATGCATAGTTCCTTTGTATAAAGGCAAAGGGGATAAAAGAGAGTGCAAAAATTATAGGGGGATAAGTCTGTTGAGTATACCTGGTAAAGTGTATGGTAGAGTTATTATTGAAAGAATTAAGAGTAAGACGGAGAATAGGATAGCAGATGAACAAGGAGGCTTTAGGAAGTCACCTTGAAGAGCATAACTTGATAAATGAATCTCAGCATGGATTCACGAGAGGTCGTTCCTGCCTGACAAACTTACTGACGATCTTCAATAGAACATTTGAGGCAGTTGACAGTGATAAGGAATATGATATTGTTTATTTGGATTTTAGTAAAGCCTTCGACAGAGTACCTCACAAGAGACTCTTAAGAAAAGTGGCAGCTCATGGTATAGGAGGTAAAGTTCTAACATGGATTGAGGCATGGCTTACCAATAGAAAGCAGAGAGTTACCATTAATGGAGTGAAATCTGAATGGGGATTAGTCACTAGTGGCGTTCCACAAGGATCAGTTTTAGGGCCTCTACTGTTCATAATTTACATTAATGACCTTGATGAAGGGATTACTAGTGACATGAGTAAGTTTGCTGATGATACAAAGATAGGCCGTATAATTCACTCTGAGGAGGATATCAATGAACTCCAGGACGATTTGAACAAATTAATGTCTTGGTCTGAAAAATGGCAGATGAAGTTTAATGTGGAAAAGTGTAAGGTACTTGCCCTTGGTAATGAAAATAACCCTCGAAGCTATAATCTAGGTGAAGTAGAGCTTGGTCATACAGAATGTGAAAAAGACTTGGGAGTCATGGTAAGCAGAAATCTAAAGCCAAGACAGCAGTGCCTTGTTGTTAGGTAAGACACATATGCAACAGTTAGGTATCTTTATTTCGAAACGTTTCGCCTACACAGTAGGCTTCTTCAGTCGAGTACAGAAAGGTTGATAGAAGCAGAAGATACTTGAAGACGATGTAATCAGTCCATCACCCTTAAAGTTTTGAGGTGGTCAGTCCCTCAGTCTGGAGAAGAGCATTGTTCCGTTGTCTGAAACAATATGAAGTTGAAGTGACAGAATGGGGCCTTTATATAGTGCCAGGAGGTGAGACGTAGGTTGCTTTGGGAGGGCAGGTCCTTCTCAAACCCAGACGTTCTCACTAGTAGAGGTTGTCGAAGTGGTCTGTACCAAGATACCCTTGTGTTGCAGTGTCTGACAGAATGAACATTAAAATGGTATGAAATACCGACATATTGTTAGGTAAGACACATATGCAACAGTTAGGTATCTTTATTTCGAAACGTTTCGCCTACACAGTAGGCTTCTTCAGTCGAGTACAGAAAGGTTGATAGAAGCAGAAGATACTTGAAGACGATGTAATCAGTCCATCACCCTTAAAGTTTTGAGGTGGTCAGTCCCTCAGTCTGGAGAAGAGCATTGTTCCGTTGTCTGAAACAATATGAAGTTGAAGTGACAGAATGGGGCCTTTATATAGTGCCAGGAGGTGAGACGTAGGTTGCTTTGGGAGGGCAGGTCCTTCTCAAACCCAGACGTTCTCACTAGTAGAGGTTGTCGAAGTGGTCTGTACCAAGATACCCTTGTGTTGCAGTGTCTGACAGAATGAACATTAAAATGGTATGAAATACCGACATATTGTTAGGTAAGACACATATGCAACAGTTAGGTATCTTTATTTCGAAACGTTTCGCCTACACAGTAGGCTTCTTCAGTCGAGTACAGAAAGGTTGATAGAAGCAGAAGATACTTGAAGACGATGTAATCAGTCCATCACCCTTAAAGTTTTGAGGTGGTCAGTCCCTCAGTCTGGAGAAGAGCATTGTTCCGTTGGCACTATATAAAGGCCCCATTCTGTCACTTCAACTTCATATTGTTTCAGACAACGGAACAATGCTCTTCTCCAGACTGAGGGACTGACCACCTCAAAACTTTAAGGGTGATGGACTGATTACATCGTCTTCAAGTATCTTCTGCTTCTATCAACCTTTCTGTACTCGACTGAAGAAGCCTACTGTGTAGGCGAAACGTTTCGAAATAAAGATACCTAACTGTTGCATATGTGTCTTACCTAACAATATGTCGGTATTTCATACCATTTTAATGTTCATTCTGTCAGACACTGCAACACAAGGGTATCTTGGTACAGACCACTTCGACAACCTCTACTAGTGAGAACGTCTGGGTTTGAGAAGGACCTGCCCTCCCAAAGCAACCTACGTCTCACCTCCTGGCACTATATGGTGCTGTTCGCACCTACTCCTAGGTTGAGGGACTGATTACCTCATCTTCTGTACATAGTTCTACTGTCTTCAAGTTATGTCCTGGAATTTGTATTGATAAAGCCACTGGATGGCGAAACGTCTACAATAAAGATACCCAGATGTTGCACATGTGTCTTACTCTCAACTATATAAAGGCCCTATTCTGTCACTTCAACTTCATATTGTTTCAGACAACGGAACAATGCTCTTCTCCAGACTGAGGGACTGACCACCTCAAAACTTTAAGGGTGATGGACTGATTACATCGTCTTCAAGTATCTTCTGCTTCTATCAACCTTTCTGTACTCGACTGAAGAAGCCTACTGTGTAGGCGAAACGTTTCGAAATAAAGATACCTAACTGTTGCATATGTGTCTTACCTAACAATATGTCGGTATTTCATACCATTTTAATGTTCACAGCAGTGCCTTAATGTGCGCAACAAGGCCAACAGATTACTTGGATTTATCTCAAGAAGTATAAGTAACAGAAGTCCAAAAGTTATTTTACAGCTCTATACATCACTAGTGAGGCCTCATTTAGATTATGCTGCTCAGTTTTGGTCCCCTTACTACAGGATGGACATAGACTCATTAGAGAACATACAGAGAAGAATGACTAAAATGATTTACTGTGTAAGGAACCTCCCGTATGAAGATAGACTTAAAGCCTTAAATCTCCACTCTCTGGAGAGGCGTAGAATGAGGGGAGATATCATTGAAGTGTATAAGTGGATGACGGGCATAAGCAAAGGAGACATTAATAAAGTACTGAGGGTGTCGAACCAGGTAAGAACCAGGAATAATGGATTTAAGTTGGATAAATTTAGATTTAGAAAGGACATAGGTAAGTACTGGTTTTCTAACAGAGTTGTAGATGCGTGGAACAGTCTTCCCAGTGGGGTGATAGAGGCTAGGACCTTGGGTAGCTTTAAGAAGAGACTGGACAAATATATGAGTGGGAGGGGCTGGGTTTGATTGGTGTCAAGGGGTACAGGAGTTATTTCTTGAGTAGCTTTAGGTAGATGTCGTTTTGATAAGGACCTGCCTCGTATGGGCCAGTAGGCCTTCTGCAGTGTTCCTACGATGGAAATAAATGGTATAAAATACCGACACAATGGCAATATAAACACAAATGCAGTATAATGTGATCCTTTATTGACTACGTTTCGCCCACACAGTGGGCTTTTTCAAGTCACAAACAGAACTACCTGGGGTGGAAGGAACGCGAGTATTTATAGTCCGGCTGAGGTCAGGTGAAGAATGCTGCATCTGATGATGTACCGAGTTGGGTTGTAGAGTCTAAAAACTTGGGTAGCTTGGAAAGGAGACTGGACAAGTTTGTGAGCAGACCTTCTACAGTGTTCTTATGTGGGATAGCGATGAAGAAGTTTCTTGGCAAGTGGTTCAGCTATGTTATAGAAGCCACTATTCTGGTTGAAGTTGTCGGATATAGAAATAAGTGATGATTCCAGGATTCTTCGGTATTGAGTGTTGTCTTCTGTGGCGATAAGTCTTGAGTTTCTGTAGTTTATCAAGTGGTTGTGTGAATTACGGTGTTGTACGCAGGCATTCCTTGTGTCGTCAGACCTGCTTGCGTATTGGTGTTCTGAAATACGTGTTTGGAGGTCCCTTGATGTTTCGCCCACGTATAACTTGTTGCAGTCATTACAAGGGATTATGTATACCCCTGCAGAGGATGGAGGCTTGTCCTGCCTACTACTGGTGATGTCCTTGATGGTCGTGGTTGTGGAGGTAGATACTTGGAATGATGTTTTGGCAAAGATGTTGGAAACATGTTTGGCAATGGAGTTGGTGGGAAGGACTATGTATCTCTTCTCGGCAGTGTCTTCTCTGGGTGTGTTGAAGATGTTTAGTGCTCGCCGTCTGCAGTCTCTGATGAAGTGACGAGGATAGTGGAGTTTGGAAAATACCTGTTCAATTATAGTGCATTCTTCCTCAAGGAACTCGTTGCTGCAGATTCTGAGTGCACGCAGGAAGAAGCCTATAATTACACCACGTTTGGTTTTGGTGTCGTGGTGAGAGTAGAAGTGGAGAAGATCGTTTTGGTTGGTGGGTTTTCGATAGACTTTAAAACGAAGTTCGTGGTCAGCTTTGCAGAGTAGAACATCAAGGAAAGGAAGAGTGTTGTCGACCTCTTCTTCAAGTGTGAACTGGATTGAAGGCTCGACCTGGTTGAGCTTGTCTTGCTTGAACGTTGAAGCGTTTAGGAGTTATGAGGAGAATGTCGTCAACATAACGGAGCCAGGTGACAGACGAAGGAATAATGGTGGAGAAACGTTCGGCTTCTAGATGTTCCATGTATAGGTTCGCTAGGACTGCACTGAGTGGCGAACCCATGGGTAGTCCAAAAGTCTGCTGAAAGAGGTGATTTTCAAAAGAGAAACACGTAAAGCCAACACATAGTTCAACCAGGTCGATGAAGTCGCTGGCTGGAATGGGAAGATCAAGTGAATCGTCAATTTTCTTGCGCAAGAGATCGATGGCTTGTTTAGTAGGTACTTTAGTGAATAGGGAAGTCACGTCAAGGCTGGAAAGTTTCTTGTTCCTGATGTTGATGTTGCGAATGCGATTGAGAAGATCACCTGAGTGTTTGAGATGTGCTGGACTGATAGTGCCCAAGAGTTTCGAGAGGTGTTTGGCGAGAATTCCTGAGAGCTTGTGGGGAGCACTGCCTATTCCCGAGGATATGGGCCTCAGTGGGATACCAGGCTTGTGAGTCTTTGGCAGGCCGTACATTCTGGCAGGTCTGGGGTTGCTGGGCATGGTGTGCAGAAGTTTCTTCCCTTGTTCTGAGCTCCTCAGAATGCGGCGAGTCCTTTGAAGAAAAGTTTTAGTAAGGTTGTCCACTTGGTTAGTTGTGAGAGGTTTGTAGGTATCTGGGTCATTAAGTAGATTGAGCAGCCATCTCAACACGCAGCTCCCCAGTCATACCCCGACGTTACATCAATGCACTCAAAGGTTTAGCAGAAGACACGACCATCAGGGTCACCACCGCTGATAAAGGAGGTGGTGTTGTTATCATGAACACTGACGATTACAGGAACAAAATGCTCAATCTACTTAATGACCCAGATACCTACAAACCTCTCACAACTAACCAAGTGGACAACCTTACTAAAACTTTTCTTCAAAGGACTCGCCGCATTCTGAGGAGCTCAGAACAAGGGAAGAAACTTCTGCACACCATGCCCAGCAACCCCAGACCTGCCAGAATGTACGGCCTGCCAAAGACTCACAAGCCTGGTATCCCACTGAGGCCCATATCCTCGGGAATAGGCAGTGCTCCCCACAAGCTCTCAGGAATTCTCGCCAAACACCTCTCGAAACTCTTGGGCACTATCAGTCCAGCACATCTCAAACACTCAGGTGATCTTCTCAATCGCATTCGCAACATCAACATCAGGAACAAGAAACTTTCCAGCCTTGACGTGACTTCCCTATTCACTAAAGTACCTACTAAACAAGCCATCGATCTCTTGCGCAAGAAAATTGACGATTCACTTGATCTTCCCATTCCAGCCAGCGACTTCATCGACCTGGTTGAACTATGTGTTGGCTTTACGTGTTTCTCTTTTGAAAATCACCTCTTTCAGCAGACTTTTGGACTACCCATGGGTTCGCCACTCAGTGCAGTCCTAGCGAACCTATACATGGAACATCTAGAAGCCGAACGTTTCTCCACCATTATTCCTTCGTCTGTCACCTGGCTCCGTTATGTTGACGACATTCTCCTCATAACTCCTAAACGCTTCAACGTTCAAGCTCTCCAAGACAAGCTCAACCAGGTCGAGCCTTCAATCCAGTTCACACTTGAAGAAGAGGTCGACAACACTCTTCCTTTCCTTGATGTTCTACTCTGCAAAGCTGACCACGAACTTCGTTTTAAAGTCTATCGAAAACCCACCAACCAAAACGATCTTCTCCACTTCTACTCTCACCACGACACCAAAACCAAACGTGGTGTAATTATAGGCTTCTTCCTGCGTGCACTCAGAATCTGCAGCAACGAGTTCCTTGAGGAAGAATGCACTATAATTGAACAGGTATTTTCCAAACTCCACTATCCTCGTCACTTCATCAGAGACTGCAGACGGCGAGCACTAAACATCTTCAACACACCCAGAGAAGACACTGCCGAGAAGAGATACATAGTCCTTCCCACCAACTCCATTGCCAAACATGTTTCCAACATCTTTGCCAAAACATCATTCCAAGTATCTACCTCCACAACCACGACCATCAAGGACATCACCAGTAGTAGGCAGGACAAGCCTCCATCCTCTGCAGGGGTATACATAATCCCTTGTAATGACTGCAACAAGTTATACGTGGGCGAAACATCAAGGGACCTCCAAACACGTATTTCAGAACACCAATACGCAAGCAGGTCTGACGACACAAGGAATGCCTGCGTACAACACCGTAATTCACACAACCACTTGATAAACTACAGAAACTCAAGACTTATCGCCACAGAAGACAACACTCAATACCGAAGAATCCTGGAATCATCACTTATTTCTATATCCGACAACTTCAACCAGAATAGTGGCTTCTATAACATAGCTGAACCACTTGCCAAGAAACTTCTTCATCGCTATCCCACATAAGAACACTGTAGAAGGTCTGCTCACAAACTTGTCCAGTCTCCTTTCCAAGCTACCCAAGTTTTTAGACTCTACAACCCAACTCGGTACATCATCAGATGCAGCATTCTTCACCTGACCTCAGCCGGACTATAAATACTCGCGTTCCTTCCACCCCAGGTAGTTCTGTTTGTGACTTGAAAAAGCCCACTGTGTGGGCGAAACGTAGTCAATAAAGGATCACATTATACTGCATTTGTGTTTATATTGCCAGTGTTCCTACATTCTTATGTTCTTATGTTCTTATGAAAGGTAGGGCGTGTGTGGACCAGGTGTTTACAGTGAAACATATAAGTGAACAGTATTTAGATAAGGCTAAAGAGGTCTTTGTGGCATTTATGGATTTGGAAAAGGCGTATGACAAGGTGGATAGGGGGGCAATGTGGCAGATGTTGCAGGTGTATGGTGTAGGAGGTAGGTTACTGAAAGCAGTGAAGAGTTTTTTACGAGGTTAGTGAGGCTCAAGTTAGAGTATGTAGGAAAGAGGGAAATTATTTCCCAGTAAAAGTAGGCCTTAGACAAGGATGTGTGATGTCACCATGGTTGTTTAATATATTTATAGATGGGGTTGTAAGAGAAGTAAATGCGAGGGTCTTGGCAAGAGGCGTGGAGTTAAAAGATATATATATATGTCGTGCCGAATAGGCAGAACTTGCGATCTTGGCTTAAATAGCAGCGCTCATCTTGCCATATAGGACAAGTGAAAATTTGTGTATGCAATAATTTCGCCAAAATCATTCTGAGCCTAACGAAAAAAATATATTTCATTGTGTTTGCTTAGTACTAAATTATTGTAAACGTATTTAAAATATATTTAGTTGGGTTAGGCTAAAACAAATTGTTCTTGTTATGATAAGGTTAGGTAAGTTTTCTAAGATTCTTTTGATGCAAAATTATAAATTTTTACATTAACATTAATGAAGAAATATATCTTTAAACGTATAAGATAAAATTTTAGAAAGGACTTAATTTTAAGTGAGTTCTTGCTAATTGATCAGTTTTACATATTCGGCACGACATATATATATATATATATATATATATATATATATATATATATATATATATATATATATATATATATATATATATATATATATATATATATATATATATATATATATATATATATATATATATATATATATATATATATATATATATATATATATATATATATATATATATATATATATATATATATATATATATATATATATATATATATATATAATATAGGGAGGTACCACCTCTAGAACTGTTATGGGGACCCTCATCCTCAGAGAAAAGAATAAACTTGCTTCAGGGAAAACTCAAGATTCTCCCTGAAGCTGTTTGAGAATTTTCTCCTACCACCCCCTATATTATGTATATATATTTTATTTAAAGACAAAATACATTGACAAAACATTCACAAAAATATGATACAAAGTTAAACAACATAGGTAACTCAGAGCTACATCTCGAATACTTCGCCCAGCTCCCCTGCGGTGGGCCGCGTGCCCAGAATGCTGCAGGCATTTCCTCTCTGGATCGCAACACTGAGTCTCTGAAAGAGGAAGCTGGTCGCCCTGTGGTCCTTGGTTTCTATGATGAGCTTTTCACCCAGCTCTTTGAGGAACTTTAGAGCACACATGCCCCATGCTCCAAGGGTCTCCGACCCTATTGGAATGAAGTTATAGCAAGGGGGAAGGTCTTCATATTTTCGGATCTTCTGGGTCTCCCTGTGGCTGGCAGCTCCACCCCCTTCCACTACAGAGTATGGCAAGTAGGTGTCTGCCAATGTGGCAGCACAGGTGTAGTCCCAGGCAATCTGCTTTCCATCCTTCCAGGGTAGCATAGTGGCTCCATCAGGACGCTTTTGACTTCCATCAGACCTCTGTACTTGGGGTTCCCGTTGAGCTGGGCAACGGGCTGTGGCGAGGCTTCTCTTTATTATGTCATTGATCTCCTCATGTCTGGCATACTTCCCTTCTGCTGTGTGGCACACGAGACCATGGAGTCCGAATTGATCAGCTGTCGCCCTGCCGCAAATACACCTATGTTCGGTGAGGATGGGGGCGGCTAGGCGAAGAGCAACACCAATCCGAATGACCTGTGGGTCGAGACGGGTGCCCAGGGAGGAATTGGGAACAGCTAACAGGAAATCTCCTGAGTGTGGTGCCTTCACTGCCAGGAGACGAGCTTTGTTCTTTCCTGAAGCATTGGAGAGCATTGTGTTGGCGATTTTTTCCATGATCGGTTTGTCCCAGTGGGACTGTTTGTGCTGTTTGGGAGGAGCTGGTCTACTGGAGGAGTCTGTAAGGGTGTCCCACCGAATTGCTGCTTCAGTAAACCTGGGGTCTTGAGCTCCTACCAAGTCTCTCAAGCGTTCAGGCACTATCTTCTTGACTAATGCACTGGAAGCCAAACACGAAGACAGAAAAGCAGGTAAAGCAACATGCGTTGCTTTACGCACCCCTATACCTCCCAGTCGCACTGGGAGGGTTGCCTGATCCCATTGCTCATCCTCTAGTGACAGGTTCAGTGCCTTCTTAAAAGTTGATCTCAGGTGTGCGTCATATTCATCGAGTGTTGGGGTGTCAAAAGAGGGTGCACACCTCAAGAAGTAAGTGAGTCTTGGCATAGTAAGACACCTTGTGAGGAGATACAGAGCATCATGGGCATCAAGATCGCTTATTCTCTCCTCCATTCTCATAAGGTCATTCAATTTGTCCCTGAGGACAGTATCGATGGCTTGGTGACCCAGTGGTGCCCCCAAGAGGGTACTGTTGGACGGAGTTGTAGTTGAGATTTCCGGGAGGATTCTTCGCACAGCATTGATTATTTCCTGGTTCGCTGTGATGATTTCACACTTAGAGGGATTGAGGATGAGTCCCAAGCCTTCTCCCTGTGTTTTCACCAGTTGTAGGTCCCCCACGAGGGACTCTTCAGTACCTGCCAGAGTGCCGTCATCCAGGTACCAGATATTGAGCTCACTGCGTAGGCTGGAAGTTAGTTCTCTTACTGCCAAGCAGAAGAGAAGTGGAGCAAGTGGGTCACCCTGCTGAACACCCTCTGATGATTGAATTTCATGTTCTCCAAACAAAAGAATTTAGGGTTTGCTGTAGCCGGCTGAAATGAAGGGAAAGAGACTGGGGAACCGAACCCTAACAGCTGGCAAAACAGCATCTCTCCTCACTATATTAAAGGCATTTCTAAAATCAAGTTTGACTATGGCCTTGTCTTCTGGTAGGTCCCTGATGTAGGCCCTTGCCGCATGAGCTGCAGCTTCACTGCCTTGAGAGACCCCAAAGCCCAGTTGGTGTGGCTGGAGTAAAGTGGCAGCTTCTAGGCGAATGTTTCTCACTGCTGCTTTGGCAACGAGACGGCGAAGAGTGTTTCCAACTGCAATGGGTCTGATTCCCCCATCCCTCTTCTTCAAAGCACATAGTGAGGCTCCAAAAAAGAAAGGTTTAATTTCTTCTGGGACAAATGGATCTGAGAGTTAAAAATAGGAGAGGAGAGTTATTAAATGGCGAGTTAGAGGTAACCGGAAGACGGAGGTAATGTTGTTGATGAAGATAGGGGGAGCTGTGATTTCCTGTACAGGGCAAGGAAGAATTACAACTTGTAGGAGTGAGGAAGAGCCAGTTGTCAGTGTGGGGGAAGTTTCTTGAGGCAGTGGGTAGAATGAAAGGGGTTAAAGCAGCTGGGATTGATGGGATAAAGATAGAAATGTTAAAAGCAGGTGGTGATATAGTTTTGGAGTGGTTGGTGCTTTTATTTAATAAATGTATGGAAGAGAGCATGCATAGTTCCATTGTATAAAGGCAAAGGAGACAAAAGAGAGTGCAAAAATTATAGGGAAACAAGTCTGTTGAATATACCTGGTAAAGTGTATGGTAGAGTTATTATTGAAAGAATTAAGAGTAAGACGTAGAGTGGGATGACAGATGAACAAGGAAGCTTTAGAAAGGGTAAGGGGTGTGTAGACCAAGTGTTTGCAGTGAAACATATAGGTAAACAGTATTTACATAAAGGTAATGAGGTTTTTGTGGCATTTATGGATTTGGAAAAGGCGTATGACAGGGTGGATAGGGAGGCAATGTGGCAAATGTTGCAAATGTATGTAATAGGAGGTAGGTTATTGAAAGCAGTCACGAGTTTTTACGAAGAAAGTGAGGCTCGGGTTAGAGTATGCAGGAGAGAGGGAGATTATTTCCCAGTAAAAGTATACCTTAGATAAGGACGTGTGATGTCACCATGGTTGTTCAATGTATTTCTAGATGGAGTTGTAAGAGAAGTGAATGCTTGGGTGCTGGCAAGAGGTGTGGAGTTAAAAGATAAAGAATTTAAAGCAAAGTGGGAGTTGTCACAGTTGCTGTTTGCTGCTGACACTATGCTTTTTGGAGATTCTGAAGAGAAGTTACAGAGGTTGGTGGATGAGTTTGGTAGGGTATGTAAAAGAAGAAAGTTAAAAGTGAATATAGGAAAGAGTAAGGTGACAAGGATAACAAAATAATTAAGTAACGAATGATTGGATATCAGATTGGAGGGAGAGAGAGTATGGAGGAGGTGAATGCATTCAGATATTTAGGAGTGGACGTGTCAGCAGATGGATGAGGTGAAATCATAGAACTGATGAGGGGGAAAAAGATGAGTGGTGCACTTAGGAGTCTGTGGAGACAAAGAACTTTGTTCATGGAAGCAACGAGGGGAATGTATGAGAGTATAGTTATAACGACGCTCTTATATGGGTGTGAAACATGTGTGGTGAATGTTGCAACAAGGAGAAGGCTGGAGGCAGTGGAGGTGTCGTATCTGAGGGCAAGTGGTCCTGTGGGTTAAGGCATCATGTGGTTCTCGCTCACAACTGCGGGCCAGTACAACATGGGTTCGAATCCTTGGCTAACGCATCACTGTCTTGCCAGAGGGGTGTAAAGCACCCTTCTGGCAAGACAGTGATGGAGTGAATGATGAAAGTTTTTCTTTTTCGAGCCACCCTGCCTTGGTGGGAATCGGCCAATGTGTTAATAAAAAAAGTATATGCATTTATCTATTTATATATGCAGCATTACTGGTGTCAGCAGCTATGTTCAGTAAAGACCTGTACTGAAAAAAATCCTCTATAAGAAATGATAGCAATAGTGGTTAGCAGCAATACTAGCAGAAAGCCTAGTAGCAGTTATAGTTCTTGTGGTCTTGGTTTGAAGAGTAGCAGTAGGCCTGGCAGAAGTAGTAATCGTTCTAATAATGGTAGTTTTAGCAGTAGTAGTAGGCCTAATGGAAACAATACTGTTGGTAACAGTAGTTCTAGAAGCAATAGGACTAATAGTAGTAATAGTTGTAGTAGAAGTATTCGTAGCAGTAGTAGTAAGCTTAATAGTTCTAGTAACGGAAGTTCTAGCAGCAGTAGTAGGCCTAAGTAGTAATAGTTTTAGTAATTGAAGTTCTAGCAGTGGTAGCACTAGTTCTGTAAATAGTAGAAGTAGGTATAGTAGTAATAGCATGGCGTGGATGATCGCGGAACATCGTTTACAAGTTCGAAAGGTGATCCCTACTTGTATATATCTCAGATATATGTATTACTCAAATTAAAAATTAATTTAGATTATATTCATGGAACAAACAATAAAAATAACATATAAACATTAACAGTACTAGCAACGGAAGTTCTAACAGTAGTAGCAGTAGTAGTAATAGCTCTGTTAACAGTAGATCTAGCATAGGGCAACACCAAGGTAATCTTATGTAAGTCATGCAGACTTAACACTAGGATATTATAGTAAGTAATGCAGACTTAACACTAGGATATTATAGTAAGTAATGCAGACTTAACACTAGGATATTATAGTAAGTAATGCAGACTTAACACTAGGATAACCTTACGAAAGTCTTATTTACAATAGAGTTCTGTCTGAGTCCTACTCGAGGTAATAGAGTACTTCTTTGGGTAGTAGAGTTTTACTTGAGGGAATAGAGTTCTACTTGAGGTAATAATAGAGTACTACTCGAGGTAATAGAGAACTACTTGAGGTAGTAGTGTAGTTCTACTTGAGGATGGAGTGTCTACCTGAGGTAGAGTTTTCAGTGTTGTTTACATCACAGCTGGGCAATGTTTCCCGCCAAAACTTCGCGCCAATAATCTCCCGCCACTTAACACCTTCCCACAGTTTTGATTGGCTGCTCAATCGCTCATGTCATTGGCTAATTGCTTGTGGTCCCGCCGCCTCTTATTGGTTTATTAAGACTGAGGAGTTTTGATTGGATGACTCGCCGGGAGTCATTTAATTGGTAGTAGCCGTCAGCGTGTCCGCGGCTGAGTTACGTTGCTCTTCGCTCTGTTATTGGTCAATTATCGTCGTTCGGACCACGACTGGCTAATTGTTTTCAGTCGATTCATGACTGGTTGTTGGTCATGGGCCGGTGATTGGCGGTGCATGTCTAGTCGGTCTTTTATTGGCTGGCTGGACGCTGCCTGGCTTCTGATTGGCTGGCACTGAGGCGGCCTGTCGCCTGATTGGGCGGCTGGAGGCGCTCACCTTCTTATTGGTTGGGGATGCGGGAGGAGGTCCCGGGCAAGAAGGACGCGTGTGTATCCTTCTCCCTGGCCAGGTGAGGCTGCCGACACCTGCCACACAACACCAACCTCCACAACTACCCATCCATATCATTTATCTCCCTATTCACCTATCCACATCCAGCTTCCACGCACCGCAAGACGGAGCCCCAGCAAATGCATCGACGGAGGTCGGAACTTAATTACACAGGTCAGAAAACTAAAAAAAAAAAAAAGGTAATGAAAGAGAGTGTAGGGTAAAGGCAAGAGTGAGTGGGCTGGAGTGAAGGTGTCAGTATGCGTGGCGAGTGAGCCTCAGTCTGCGTTGGGACGCCGTCACGGGTTCACGTTACGCTGCGCCGCACGTGGCCGCCACGCCGCCGGCACCCGCACGGCGCTTTTCAACGGTAATCCCTGGGTTACACACTGCCCGGTGCTCCAGCGGGAGCTGCACCGCAGCACTCTGTCTTGCGGTCTCCTGCGGCAGCCTGGTAGGTTCTGCCGCAGGGGTTATATTATGTATTACCAATACAGTTGTTTCTAAGTCTCCAGTCAAGGAAGAACAACGAACTTTAGTTATCTTGACGGCTTTTATCAGTACCATGGTAGTACTACCATGATAGTGCTACCATACCTGCAGTACTACCATGGTAGTGCTACCATACCTGCAGTACTACCATGGCAGTGCTACCATACTGCAGTACTGCCATGGCAGTGCTACCATACCTGCAGTACAACCATTCCAGTGCTGCCATATCTGCAGTAAACTAAAATGGTAGTGCTACCATACGTGCAGACCTGCCATGGTAGTGCTACTATACCTACAGTACTGTCAAGATAGTACAACCATACCTGCAGTACTACCATGGTAGTGCTACCATACCTGCAGTACTACCATGGTGGTGCTACCATATCTGCAGTACTACCATGGTAGTGCTACCATACCTTCAGTACTATGTAGTGTTACCATACCTGCAGTACTACCATGGTAGTACTGCAATACATGCAGTAATACTACTATAAATGCAGTACTACCATGGTAGTGCTACCATACCTGTAGTTCTACCATGATAGTACTACCATACCTGCAGTTCTACCATGGTAGTGCTCCCATACATGCAGTACTGCCATATTTCTACCATTTCTACAATGCTAACATACAATACTACCGTGGTAGTGCTACCATACCTACAGTGCCACTGCAGTACTACCATTGTAGGGCTACCATGCTTAAAGTACTGCAATGGCAGAACTACCATTCCTACAGAACTGTGACAGCACTATATCTGCAGTACTGCCATGATAGTGCTACCATGCATGCAGTGCTACCATACTTGCAGTGCTACCATTCTGCAGTGCTACCATTCCTGCAGTGCTGCCATACCTGCAGTGCTACCATGGTAGCACTACTAGCAGCTCTGTCATGTAATTGCTACCATACCTACAGGACTACCATGGTTTTGCCACCATACCTGCAGTGCTTCTATGACAGGACTACCATACCTGCAATACTACCATGTCTGCAGTACTGCCATTCCTGCAGTTCTGCCATACCTACAGTAATATGGTAGTACTACCATGCATGTTGTATTACCTTACATCCAGTAATACTATAGAGGCAGTACTGCATCTGTGGCAGCACTACCAGAACTGCAAGACTACCATAAATGCAATATTACCATAACTGCAGTGCTACCAGAACTGCAGTACTACCATAACTTCAATACTACCATAGCTGCAGCACTACCATAACATCAATACTACCATAATTGTAGTACTACCATAACTTCAGTACTACCATAACTGCAGTAGACCCATAACTGCAGTACAACCATAACTGTAGTACTACCATAACTGCAGTACTACCATAACTGCAGTACTACCATAACTGCAGTACTACCATATCTGCAGTACTACCATAACTTCAGTACTACCATAACTGCAGTGCAACCATAACTGCAATACTACCATAACTGTAGTACTACCATAACTGCAGTGCTACCATAACTGCAGTACTACCATAACTGCAGTGCTACCATAACTTCAGTACTACCATAACTGCAGTGCAACCATAACTGCAATATTACCATAACTGTAGTACTACCATAACTGCAGTGCTACCATAACTGCAGTACTACCATAACTGCAGTGCTACCATAACTTCAGTACTACCGTAACTGCAGTGCAACCATAACTGCAATATTACCATAACTGTAGTACTACCATAACTGCAGTGCTACCATAACTGCAGTACTACCATAACTGGAGTATAACCATAATTTCAATACTACCATAACTGCAGTACTACCATAACTGCAGTACTACCATAACTGCAGTACAACCATAACTGCAGTACAGCCATAACTGCAGTACTACCATAACTGCAGTACTACCATAACTGCAGTACTACCATATCTGCAATATTACCATAACTGCAGTACAGCCATAACTGCAGTACAGCCACAACTGCAGTAATACCATAACTGCAGTACTACCATAACTGCAGTACTACCATATCTGCAATATTACCATAACTGCAGTACAACCATAACTGCAGTACTACCATAACTTCAACACTACCATAAGTTAAATACTACCATAACTGCAGTACTACCATAACTGCAATATTACCATAACTGCAGTACTACCATAACTGCAGTAGTACCATAACTGCAGTACTACCATAACTGCAATATTACCATAACTGCAGTACAACCATAACTGCAGTAGTACCATAACTTCAACACTACCATAAGTTAAATACTACCATAACTGCAGTACTACCATAGCTGCAATATTACCATAACTGCAGTACAACCATAACTGCAGTAGTACCATAACTTCAACACTACCATAAGTTAAATACTACCATAACTGCAGTACTACCATAGCTGCAATATTACCATAACTGCAGTAGTACCATAACTGCAGTACAACCATAACTGCAGTACAACCATAACTGCAGTACTACCATAACTGAAGTACTACCATAACTGCAGTACTACCATAACTGCAGTACTGCCATAACTGCAATATTACCATAACTGCAGTACAACCATAACTGCAGTAGTACCATAACTTCAACACTACCATAAGTTAAATACTACCACAACTGCAGTACTACCATAGCTGCAATATTACCATAACTGCAGTACAACCATAACTGCAGTAGTACCATAACTTCAACACTACCATAAGTTAAATACTACCATAACTGCAGTACTACCATAGCTGCAATATTACCATAACTGCAGTAGTACCATAACTGCAGTACAACCATAACTGCAGTACAACCATAACTGCATTACTACCATAACTGCAGTACTACCATAACTGCAGTACTACCATAACTGCAGTACTACCATAACTGCAGTACTACCATAACTTCAGTACAACCATAACTGCAGTACTACCATAACTGCAGTACTACCATAACTGCAGTAATACTATAACTTGAGTAGTACCATAACTGCGGTTCAACCATAACTGCAGTTCAACCATAACTGCAGTACTACCATGACTGCAATACAACCATAAATAAAGTAGAGCCATAACTTCAGTAGAACCAAAATTTCAATGCTTCCATAACTGCAGTACTACCATAACTTCAGTAATACCATAACCGCAGTACTACTATAACTGCAGTACTACCATAACTGCAGTACTACCATAACTTCAGTAATACCATAACCGCAGTACTACTATAACTGCAGTACTACCATAACTGCAGTACTACCATAACTTCAGTAATACCATAACCGCAGTACTACTATAACTGCAGTACTACCATAACTGCAGTACTATAACTGCAGTACTACCATAACTGCAGTACAACCATAACTGCAGTACAACCATGACTGCAGTACTACCATAACTGCAACATTACCATAACTGCAGTGCAACCATAACTGCAGTACTACCATAACTCCGTTACAACCATAACTGCAGTACTGCCATTGTAGTAATTTTATTCATGAAGAAGCGCTAAACCCTTTGGGGTTTAGTGCAACACCTAGGGAATGGGAAATGATCAGGTCTGATTCGAGGAAAAGGGAGAGTAGGTCCTATTCTTTGGAAGAAGAACCAAGTGAGAGAGAGGGAGAGAGAATGCTAGAGAATGAGAATAAAGGGATAATAAGAATGGTGAAGATAATGAGAATTAGAGAAAGAGAATGAGAGAGAATGAGATGTTCCACATTAACAGATTCTGTGCTTCAATTAAACTTAGGAAATGATTGGTGATTACATTAACCAATCATGGCGCTCGTTACTCCTCTCTGGTTCACTCTTATCTAATTAAAAGTCAGATTAATTATCCTGCAACAACGTCAAACAGCTGTTACTATATAAACACACACACACACAATATATATATGTGTGACAATGTATATGTGTGTGTGTGAGTGTGTGTGTGTGTGTGTGTGTGTGTGTGTGTGTGTGTGTGTGTGTGTGTGTGTGTGTGTGTGTGTGTGTGTGTGTGGCATTAATACCTGCCAGTCTTGAAGCTCTGTCTGCCTCATACTTTGGATTTAAAGTTTTCCCGTGAATATATAAATAATTAAATTGAACAAACGAAGTTAAATTAATAATGACATTTAACTCTGAAAAAAACGGTACGTAATACCGGTGAATTTGACGACCTAAGAACCCCAGTTCTTCAGGACATTTACGAAAGAATTGCGATGTCATCAGTGTTCTCAGACACTTCCCTGAGTCATCTTTCTTCAAGGTCACTCACTTCTGTGAGTATTATGTGGTGTGTACTAGGCTAGTTAGTAAGCACCTCGGGTAAAACATGATGGTCAGGAGGGAGATAGCACCTTATAATATTGTTCAAACTGTGTTAACAAGGATGTAGTTTTCTTATTAGGTTTACGCTCCGACTGGAGCACTCAACTGGAATGTTGTTGGTGATGCTGGAACACTCAACTGGAATGTTGTTGGTGATGCTGGAACACTCAACTGGAATGTTGTTGTTGATGCTGGAACACTCGACTGGAATGTTGTTGACGCTGGAACACTCAACTGGAATGTTGTTGTTGATGCTGGAACACTCAACTGGAATGTTGTTGTTGATGCTGGAACACTCAACTGGAATGTTGTTGTTGATGCTGGAACACTCAACTGGAATGTTGTTGTTGATGCTGGAACACTCAACTGGAATGTTGTTGGTGATGCTGGAACACTCAACTGGAGTGTTGTTGACGCTGGAACACTCAACTGGAATGTTGTTGTTGATGCTGGAACACTCAACTGGAATGTTGTTGTTGATGCTGGAACACTCAACTGGAGTGTTGTTGTTGATGCTGGAACACTCAACTGGAATGTTGTTGTTGATGCTGGAACACTCAACTGGAATGTTGTTGTTGATGCTGGAACACTCAACTGGAATGTTGTTGGTGATGCTGGAACACTCAACTGGAATGTTGTTGTTGATGCTGGAACACTCAACTGGAGTGTTGTTGACGCTGGAACACTCAACTGAGTGTTGTTCATGCTGGAACACTCAGCTAAGTGTTGTTCATGCTGGAACACTCGGGTGGAGGGTGTTGTTAACGCTGGAACACTCAACTGGAATATTGTTGCTGACACTGGAACACTCAACTGGAATGTTGTTGATGCTGGAACACTCAACTGGAGTGTTGTTGACGCTGGAACATTCAGCTGAGTGTTGTTGACTCTGGAACACAACTGGAATATTGTTGCTGACGCTGGAACACTCAACTGGAATGTTGTTGATGCTGGAACACTCAACTGGAGTGTTGCTGACACTGGAACACTCAACTGGAATGTTGTTGGTGATGCTGGAACACTCAGCTGAGTGTTGTTCATGCTGAAACACTCGGGTGGAGGGTGTTGTTAACGCTGGAACACTCAACTGGAATATTGTTGCTGACGCTGGAACACTCAACTGGAATGTTGTTGACGCTGGAACACTCAACTGGAGTGTTGTTGGCACTGGAACACTCAGTTGAGTGTTGTTCATGCTGGAACACCCTATTGGAGTGTTGTTGACGCTGGAACACTCAACTGGAGTGCGTTGTTGACGCTGGAACACTCGGCTGAGTGTTGTTGTTGACGCTGGAACACTCAGCTGAGTGCTGTTCATGCTGGAACACTCGGATGGAGTGTGTTGTTGACGCTGTAATACTCAACTGTAGTGTGTTGATGACGCTGGAACACTCGGCTGAGGGTTGTTGTTGACGCTGGAACACTCAGCTGGAGTGTTGTTGACGTTGGAACACTCGAGTGGAGTATGTTGTTGACGCTGGAACACTCGGGTGGAGTGTGTTGTTGTTGACGCTGGAACACTCGGGAGGAGTGTGTTGTTGTTGACGATGCAACACTCGGGTGAAGAGTGTTGTTGACGCTGGAGCACTCAACTTAAGTGTGTTGTTGACTCTGGAACACTCAGCTGGAGTGTGTTGTTGACTCTGGAACACTCGGGTGGAAAGTGTTGTTGACGCTGGAACACTCAGCTGGAATGTTGTTCATGCTGGAACATTCGAGGGTTGTGTCTCGTTCACGCTGGAACACTCGGGTGGAAAGTGTTGTTGACGCTGGAACACTCAGCTGAGTGTTGTTGTTGACGCTTGAACACTGAGTTGAAGATTGTTGTTAACGCTGTACTTCTTGACGCTGGAACTATTGGTTAAGTTAGTTGAAATACAGTGACCACTGATAACCTGCAGGTGGTCTCCTACAGTGGTAAGTGCTATATTTCCACCAGACATACCCAGGGAATACACTCAAGAATAAGAGTTGGTAAATTTGTCAGGGAAATATATACCCTGTAAGACGTCCCTCTTTTAAGAGTACCTGGTGACTGGTGTTACATACAAGGTATGTCGTACCAACACACGTATACAAGCGACTCGTGCAACGTGTTCGTTACCTTACCTTCCATAAGCGTCGTTCATTCACTTGCTTTTTCGTGTCGGTATTATGGCGGAGATGCAGCAACACTGTGTTTAATAATAATAATAATAATAATAATAATAATAATAATAATAATAATAATAATAATAATAATAATAATCTCTGTTTCTACAAGTACATGTACAAGGTATACAGTCCTAGCTGACATCAATGACATACTACTATACAGAAAGCCGCTTGTTATGCAGAGCATTTCGGGCAAATTTGGTCAATTTTATTCCCAGGATGCGACCCACACCAGTCGGCTGACACCCAGGTAACTATTTTACTGATGGGTGAACACGGACACCAGATGTTCTAAGGAAACACGTGAAGGTGGGGCATAGGCTTTCGAAGTGTATTCCGTGGAAACCCAGTGTTCTGCGGGTACTTGACGGTGCTCCGTCTGGCATGCCATGTATGTGTACCAGTGTTAAGTAACAGTCTGAATTCTGTGAAAAAACGCAGACATCTTGAAACTGAACATCATCATGATATCAGACATAAAAGTGGTGAATATTTCAGCAAATCTGACAGACTCTGTGAGATGTAAAAGTGCATTTTTGTACGTTTGTGCGCACTGATAACATAAATGTTCTTGTGGCTTGACATTGCGCTACTTATTATACAGCAGAAACAAGTGACGCTCACTCACACAAAATGTGATAAACCGTGTGCGAGAAAAATCTGGTAGAAAATATAATAGATGGAAAATGCAGATAAATCAATCGTGACTTTCTGATAAATAGTTTTTAGTCACATCAATAACACGTTGACTCTTTTTGTGAAGCACAACTAATAACTGGATTATTATAATAAAAAGAGAAGCGCTAAACCACAAGGGCCATACAGCACTAATAACTGGAGTGAAAGTGAATCCAATAACTTTCTCATTGCAGATTTATAAATCCAGCGACGTTATAGGTATATATATATATATATATATATATATATATATATATATATATATATATATATATATATATATATATATATATATATATATATATATATATATACCTATAACGTCGCTGGATTTATAAATCTGCAATGATTTATATATATATATATATATATATATATATATATATATATATATATATATATATATATATATATATATATATATATATATATATATATATATCAATTCATTCGCTGAAAAAAAATGACATATCCTGGTATTTATGTACCAGTTTACTATACTGATGGAGCCGTACCTGTGGTAGGAGAAATGTCAGTTGGTGTGTCACCCAGTAAAAATACAACTTCACATATCGAAACTAACCACTGTTGTTTTTGTTGCCATTTACTTGTAATTAAAGTAATGCCACGAGATTTAAAAGAAGTAATCAGTGAGGCAGTTATAATTGACAATTTTATCAAAGCGATATTTAGAACATTGAAGAGAGAGGAAGTTAGTGAGACACTGCTGAGAAGTGTTGACTCGGTTTTTACAAGTTGCGAGACGATATATCTTCTTGTGAAGAGAACATCGTGTTGAAGTAACACACGGTAACACAAGGTAACACGCGGTAAGTAACACACGGTAACACGCGGTAAGTAGCACACGGTAAGTAACACGCGGTAAGTAACACATGGTAAGTAACATACGGTAAGTAACACACGGTAAGTAACACACGGTAAGTAACACACGGTAAGTAACACACGGTAAGTAACACACGGTAAGTAACACACGGTAAGTAACACACGGTAAGTAACACACGGTAAGTAACACACGGTAAGTAACACAGTTGGATACAGAAATAGGAAGGTTTGGATAAAATAACGTATTTTTAATCTGCGTAACTCGATGAGGGAATATTCTCCTCCTCCATATATAATATTCTCCTCCTCCTCCATATATAATATTCTCCTCCTCCTCCATATATAATATTCTCCTCCTCCTCCATATATAATATTCTCCTCCTCCTCCATATATAATATTCTCCTCCTCCTCCATATATAATATTCTCCTCCTCCTCCATATATAATATTCTCCTCCTCCTCCATATATAATATTTCATCATGTCGAACTGATTAGTTTCTGCATTCTGAAGTTGCCACCTCAGCCTTGAATTATCTTACTTGGCTTGCAACAACAACAACAACAACAACAACAACAACAACAACAACAACAACAACAACAACAACAACAACAACAACAACAACAACAACAACAACAACAACAACAACAACAACAACATAATATCTGCCACAGAAGTTTCTCGTTAAATATAACACTAAAGCACAAATATAAAAAGATTAAATAGAGAAAATAAGGAGTTCGTGTCGCTAAGATCAGCTGGTTCAAATCTAGAGCTTTTATCGAAGGCAAGGCCATCGCATCAGTCACTCAAAATTTCATTCCCTGATTGTTTTTCAACACACCGGCCGTATCCCACCGAGGCAGGGTGACCCAAAAAGAAAACCTTTCGTTTTTCTTTTTAAATTTAATAATTTATAGAAGAGAAGGGGTTACTAGTCCCTTGTTCCAGTCTTTCCCTGATTAACAATAAAATTACAACATAGCCTGACTGATGTCACAATAAACAAAATTTATAATGAATTTATTATTTTCTACATTCACATGTTGAAATCTATAATGCAGATGTCACATCAGTCTTGAAATATTGTCGTGGAAGCCTCAGCAATAGGTAATACTGAATGATACAAGACAAATAGTAATAACATTCAACATGTACTACTGATGCAGCAGGACTTTCATAAAGTTCTTCTCTAATTTCAGATAATTATTACAGAAGAGATATGAAAAAGCAGTTCTCTGCATGTGATAGCGTAATTATCTTAATATAAAGTTTCTCGGCATGATGGCCGCCGTCACCTGGTACAACCTCCTGCCGCCGTCACCTGGTACAACCTCCTGCCACCCTCCATTTCCATGATTCCCTCATACTATGCCTTGATACTTACCGTAGACGATGATGTGTTGCAGACACCAGGAGCTGACATTAAAACACTCAGTGCTAGAATAAATGATGTTCTCGGAAAAGTCACACCAGAAATGATGGCCAACACGTAACTCATTGATTAGACCTGCCGCTACAGGGATACGTATTTATATATATTATTTACAAAAAAAAAATCGGTATGTATAAAAACCATAATAGTAATCAGTTTAAGATGGTGAGATATTGTTTTCCAAGTGATATGAGTGAGAATATTTATAGGTCGTTTTTCTCTCTTATAATGGCAAGTCACAGTTACAGACTCTAGGGAGGATCTTGATCTCAGGTTAATATTTCTCTCGGAGAAGGAGTAAGTTAGGGGCACTAATAGCACTTAACTCACTATGTTGTATCATCCAGAAGTTTTAACATTTTCATTGAGGGAATTTTTTTTTAATAAGAAAATTAATAAGATTTCGAAAGGACTGAAAATTTTTTCATTACACATATTTACTCCCCAATAAACAGAGTTTCGGTTAAATTTCTTTAATTTTATCCTGAAGTTTGAAACTATTTATATTATTATTTAACAGTGAAATATTAAGTTTGATGAGGTATGTTAATATACCCAACATTAACATGTATTTAACTGATTACTTTCATGGCTTTTATATGTCGACACAATATACTGAGTTTTTTTTTTAAATAATATACATAAATGCGGATACAATTTTAAGTGATATATCTTCTGACAACTCGTAAAACCGAGTCAACCCGACGATCATGTGTATGAAGCAGTAATGTCTTATACAAACTTTACACAGTCTACTGAATAACCAGGAACTAAATATCCGGGAACTAAATATCCGGGAACTAAATATCCGGGAACTAAATATCCGGGAACTAAATATCCGGGAACTAAATATCCGGGAACTAAATATCCGGGAACTAAATATCCGGGAACTAAATATCCGGGAACTAAATATCCGGGAACTAAAATAGAGCTGACAACTCTAACTGCTTCACTGATTACTCTTAAATCTCGTGGCATTACTTTAATTACAAGCAAATGACAACAAAAACAACAATGGTTAGTGGAAATATGTGGAGTTGTATTTTTAATGTGTGACACAGTAACTGACATTTCTCCTTCCATAGGTGCGGCTCCTCAGTGTTTAGTGTACTGGAACTTAAATATATATATATATATATATATATATATATATATATATATATATATATATATATATATATATATATATATATATATATATATATGTAGGTAGTAGGTTGGTAGACAGCAACCACCCAGGGAAGTACTACCGTCCTGCCAGATGACTGTGAAACAAAAACCTGTAACTGTTTTGCATGATGGTAGGATTGCTGGTTTCTTTTTCTGTCTCATAAACACGCTAGATAACAGGGATATCTTGCTACTCCTACTTACACTTTGGTCACACTTCACAGACACGCACATGCATATATATATATACATACATCTAGGTTTTTCTCCTTTTTCTAAATAGCTCTTGTTCTTTTTTATTTCTTCTATTGTCCATGGGGAAGTGGAAAAGAATCTTTCCTCCGTAAGCCATGCGTGTCGTATGAGGCGACTAAAATGCCGGGAGCAATGGGCTAGTAACCCCTTCTCCTGTATACATTTACTAAAAAAGAGAAGAAGAAAAACTTTATAAAATTGGGATGCTTAAATGTGCGTGGATGTAGTGCAGATGACAAGAAACATGATTGCTGATGTTATGAATGAAAAGAAGTTGGATGTCCTGGCTCTAAGCGAAACAAAGCTGAAGGGGGTAGGAGAATTTCAGTGGGGGGAAATAAATGGGATTAAATCTGGAGTATCTGAGAGAGTTAGAGCAAAGGAAGGGGTAGCAGTAATGTTAAATGATCAGTTATGGAAGGAGAAAAGAGAATATGAATGTGTAAATTCAAGAATTATGTGGATTAAAGTAAAGGTTGGATGCGAGAAGTGGGTCATAATAAGCGTGTATGCACCTGGAGAAGAGAGGAATGCAGAGGAGAGAGAGAGATTTTGGGAGATGTTAAGTGAATGTATAGGAGCCTTTGAACCAAGTGAGAGAGTAATTGTGGTAGGGGACCTGAATGCTAAAGTAGGAGAAACTTTTAGAGAGGGTGTGGTAGGTAAGTTTGGGGTGCCAGGTGTAAATGATAATGGGAGCCCTTTGATTGAACTTTGTATAGAAAGGGGTTTAGTTATAGGTAATACATATTTTAAGAAAAAGAGGATAAATAAGTATACACGATATGATGTAGGGCGAAATGACAGTAGTTTGTTGGATTATGTATTGGTAGATAAAAGACTGTTGAGTAGACTTCAGGATGTACATGTTTATAGAGGGGCCACAGATATATCAGATCACTTTCTAGTTGTAGCTACACTGAGAGTAAAAGGTAGATGGGATACAAGGAGAATAGAAGCATCAGGGAAGAGAGAGGTGAAGGTTTATAAACTAAAAGAGGAGGCAGTTAGGGTAAGATATAAACAGCTATTGGAGGATAGATGGGCTAATGAGAGCATAGGCAATGGGGTCGAAGAGGTATGGGGTAGGTTTAAAAATGTAGTGTTAGAGTGTTCAGCAGAAGTTTGTGGTTACAGGAAAGTGGGTGCAGGAGGGAAGAGGAGTGATTGGTGGAATGATGATGTAAAGAGAGTAGTAAGGGAGAAAAAGTTAGCATATGAGAAGTTTTTACAAAGTAGAAGTGATGCAAGGAGGGAAGAGTATATGGAGAAAAAGAGAGAGGTTAAGAGAGTGGTGAAGCAATGTAAAAAGAGAGCAAATGAGAGAGTGGGTGAGATGTTATCAACAAATTTTGTTGAAAATAAGAAAAAGTTTTGGAGTGAGATTAACAAGTTAAGAAAGCCTAGAGAACAAATGGATTTGTCAGTTAAAAATAGGAGAGGAGAGTTATTAAATGGAGAGTTAGAGGTATTGGGAAGATGGAGGGAATATTTTGAGGAATTGTTAAATGTTGATGAAGATAGGGAAGCTGTGATTTCGTGTATAGGGCAAGGAGGAATAACATCTTGTAGGAGTGAGGAAGAGCCAGTTGTGAGTGTGGGGGAAGTTCGTGAGGCAGTAGGTAAAATGAAAGGGGGTAAGGCAGCCGGGATTGATGGGATAAAGATAGAAATGTTAAAAGCAGGTGGGGATATAGTTTTGGAGTGGTTGGTGCAATTATTTAATAAATGTATGGAAGAGGGTAAGGTACCTAGGGATTGGCAGAGAGCATGCATAGTTCCTTTGTATAAAGGCAAAGGGGATAAAAGAGAGTGCAAAAATTATAGGGGGATAAGTCTGTTGAGTGTACCTGGTAAAGTGTATGGTAGAGTTATAATTGAAAGAATTAAGAGTAAGACGGAGAATAGGATAGCAGATGAACAAGGAGGCTTTAGGAAAGGTAGGGGGTGTGTGGACCAGGTGTTTACAGTGAAACATATAAGTGAACAGTATTTAGATAAGGCTAAGGAGGTCTTTGTGGCATTTATGGATTTGGAAAAGGCGTATGACAGGGTGGATAGGGGGGCAATGTGGCAGATGTTGCAAGTGTATGGTGTAGGAGGTAGGTTACTGAAAGCAGTGAAGAGTTTTTACGAGGATAGTGAGGCTCAAGTTAGAGTATGTAGGAAAGAGGGAAATTTTTTCCCAGTAAAAGTAGGCCTTAGACAAGGATGTGTGATGTCACCGTGGTTGTTTAATATATTTATAGATGGGGTTGTAAGAGAAGTAAATGCGAGGGTCTTGGCAAGAGGCGTGGAGTTAAAAGATAAAGAATCACACACAAAGTGGGAGTTGTCACAGCTGCTCTTTGCTGATGACACTGTGCTCTTGGGAGATTCTGAAGAGAAGCTGCAGAGATTGGTGGATGAATTTGGTAGGGTGTGCAAAAGAAGAAAATTAAAGGTGAATACAGGAAAGAGTAAGGTTATGAGGATAACAAAAAGATTAGGTGATGAAAGATTGAATATCAGATTGGAGGGAGAGAGTATGGAGGAGGTGAACGTATTCAGATATTTGGGAGTGGACGTGTCAGCGGATGGGTCTATGAAAGATGAGGTGAATCATAGAATTGATGAGGGAAAAAGAGTGAGTGGTGCACTTAGGAGTCTGTGGAGACAAAGAACTTTGTCCTTGGAGGCAAAGAGGGGAATGTATGAGAGTATAGTTTTACCAACGCTCTTATATGGGTGTGAAGCGTGGGTGATGAATGTTGCAGCGAGGAGAAGGCTGGAGGCAGTGGAGATGTCATGTCTGAGGGCAATGTGTGGTGTGAATATAATGCAGAGAATTCGTAGTTTGGAAGTTAGGAGGAGGTGCGGGATTTCCAAAACTGTTGTCCAGAGGGCTGAGGAAGGGTTGTTGAGGTGGTTCGGACATGTAGAGAGAATGGAGCGAAACAGAATGACTTCAAGAGTGTATCAGTCTGTAGTGGAAGGAAGGCGGGGTAGGGGTCGGCCTAGGAAGGGTTGGAGGGAGGGGGTAAAGGAGGTTTTGTGTGCGAGGGGCTTGGACTTCCAGCAGGCATGCGTGAGCGTGTTTGATAGGAGTGAATGGAGACAAATGGTTTTTAATACTTGACGTGCTGTTGGAGTGTGAGCAAAGTAACATTTATGAAGGGATTCAGGGAAACCGGCAGGCCGGACTTGAGTCCTGGAGATGGGAAGTACAGTGTCTGCACTCTGAAGGAGGGGTGTTAATGTTGCAGTTTAAAAACTGTAGTGTAAAGCACCCTTCTGGCAAGACAGTGATGGAGTGAATGATGGTGAAAGTTTTTCTTTTTCGGGCCACCCTGCCTTGGTGGGAATCGGCCAGTGTGATAATAAAAAAAAAATAATAATAAAATAATATATATATATATATAACGTCACTGAATTTATAAATCTGCAATGAGAAAGTTATTGGATACAGTTTCACTCCAGTTATTAGTGCTGTATGGCCCTTGTGGTTTAGCGCTTCTTTTTTTATTATAATAATCCAGTTATTAGTTGTGCTTCACAAAAAGAGTCAACGTGTTATTGATGTGACTAAAAACTATTTATCAGAAAGTCACGATTGATTTATCTGCATTTTCCATCTATTATATTTTCTACCAGATTTTTCTCGCACACGGTTTATCGCATTTTGTGTGAGAGAGCGTCACTTGTTTCTGCTGTATAATAAGTAGCGCAATGTCCAGCCACAAGAACATTTATGTTATCAGTGCGCACAAACGTACAAAAAATGAACTTTTACATCTCACAAAGTCTGTCAGATTTGCTGAAATATTCACCACTTTTATGTCTGATATCATGATGATGTTCAGTTTCAAGATGTCTGCGTTTTTTCACAGAATTCATATATATAACACTGGTTCACCTACGTCTCAGTTCAGCTGGTTCGTCTTCATTAACAAGTCCGTGTAAAAGCGATGCTGACGTAGCCATCACCAGACTTTCTTCTGCTGGAATTTTAAGTTCTGAGAAAGTGCCATTAGTTCGTGGTGCTGGAATCTTCTCTCACGAATAAGCAGAAGTAGACGCAATTACACCGACACAAAATTAGTTGCAACAGCAGCAGCACTAAAAATAGATGCAACAGCAGCAACACTAGAAGTAGATGCAACAGTAGCAACGCTATAAGTAGACGCAACAACATCATTATTAGAATTAGACGCAACAACAACAACACTAGAAGTAGACTCAACAACAGCAACACTAGAAGTAGACGCAACAACAACAACACTAGAAGTAGACGCAACAACAACAACACTAGAAGTAGACGCAACAACAACAACACTAGAAGTAGACGCAACAACAACAACACTAGAAGTAGACGCAACAACAACAACACTAGAAGTAAACGCAACAACAACAACACTAGAAGTAGACGCAACAACAACAACACTAGAAGTAGACGCAACAACAACAACACTAGAAGTAGACGCAACAACAACAACACTAGAAGTAGACGCAACAACAACAACACTAGAATTAGACGCAACAACAACAACACTAGAAGTAGACGCAACAACAACAACACTAGAAGTAGACGCAACAACAACAACACTAGAAGTAGACGCAACAACAACAACACTAGAAGTAGACGCAACAACAACAACACTAGAAGTAGACGCAACAACAACAACACTAGAAGTAGACGCAACAACAACAACACTAGAAGTAGACGCAACAACAAAAACACTAGAAGTAGACGCAACAACAACAACACTAGAAGTAGACGCAACAACAACAACACTAGAAGTAGACGCAACAACAACAACACTAGAAGTAGACGCAACAACAACAACACTAGAAGTAGACGCAACAACAACAACACTAGAAGTAGACGCAACAACAACAACACTAGAAGTAGACAAAACAACAACAACACTAGAAGTAGACGCAACAACAACAACACTAGAAGTAGACGCAACAACAACAACACTAGAAGTAGACGCAACAACAACAACACTAGAAGTAGACAAAACAACAACAACACTAGAAGTAGACGCAACAACAACAACACTAGAAGTAGACGCAACAACAACAACACTAGAAGTAGATGCAACAACAACAACACTAGAAATAGATGCAACAACAACAACACTAGAAGTAGACGCAACAACAACAACACTAGATGTAGACGCAACAACAACAACACTAGAAATAGATGCAACAACAACAACACTAGAAGTAGATGCAACAACAACAACACTAGAAGTAGATGCAACAACAACAACACTAGAAGTAGACGCAACAACAACAACACTAGAAGTAGATGCAACAACAACAACACTAGATGTAGACAAAACAACAACAACACTAGAAGTAGACGCAACAACAACAACACTAGAAGTAGACGCAACAACAACAACACTAGAAGTAGACGCAACAACAACAACACTAGAAGTAGATGCAACAACAACAACACTAGAAGTAGATGCAACAACAACAACACTAGAAGTAGACGCAACAACAACAACACTAGAAGTAGACGCAACAACAACAACACTAGAAGTAGATGCAACAACAACAACACTAGATGTAGACAAAACAACAACAACACTAGAAGTAGATGCAACAACAACAACACTAGAAATAGATGCAACAACAGCAACACTAGAAGTAGATGCAACAACAACAACAACACTAGAAGTTGATGCAACAACAACAACACTAGAAATAGATGCAACAACAACAACACTAGAAATAGATGCAACAACAACAACACTAGATGTAGACAAAACAACAACAACACTAGAAGTAGACGCAACAACAACAACACTAGAAATAGATGCAACAACAACAACACTAGAAGTAGACGCAACAACAACAACACTAGATGTAGACACTAGAAGTAGATGCAACAACAACAACACTAGAAGTAGATGCAACTAGAAGTAGATACAACAACAACAACACTAGAAGTAGATGCAACAACAACAACACTAGAAGTAGACGCAACAACAACAACACTAGAAGATGCAACAACAGCAACACTAGAAGTAGACGCAACAACAACAACACTAGAAGTAGACGCAACAACAGCAACACTAGAAGTAGATGCAACAACAACAACACTAGATGTAGACAAAACAACAACAACACTAGAAGTAGATGCAACAACAACAACACTAGATGTAGACAAAACAACAACAACACTAGAAATAGATGCAACAACAACAACACTAGAAATAGATGCAACAACAACAACACTAGAAGTAGACGCAACAACAACAACACTAGATGTAGACAAAACAACAACAACACTAGAAGTAGATGCAACAACAACAACACTAGAAGTAGATGCAACAACAACAACACTAGAAGTAGACGCAACAACAACAACACTAGATGTAGACAAAACAACAACAACACTAGAAGTAGACGCAACAACAACAACACTAGAAGTAGACGCAACAACAACACTAGAAGTAGATACAACAACAACAACACTAGAAGTAGATGCAACAACAACAACACTAGAAGTAGATGCAACAACAACAACACTAGAAGTAGACGCAACAACAACAACACTAGAAGTAGATGCAACAACAACAACACTAGAAGTAGACGCAACAACAACAACACTAGAAGTAGACGCAACAACAACAACACTAGAAGTAGATGCAACAACAACAACACTAGAAGTAGATGCAACAACAACAACACTAGAAGTAGACGCAACAACAACAACACTAGAAGTAGACGCAACAACAACAACACTAGATGTAGACAAAACAACAACAACACTAGAAGTAGATGCAACAACAACAACACTAGAAGTAGATGCAACAACAACAACACTAGAAGTAGACGCAACAACAACAACACTAGATGTAGACAAAACAACAACAACACTAGAAGTAGATGCAACAACAACAACACTAGAAGTAGATGCAACAACAACAACACTAGAAGTAGACGCAACAACAACAACACTAGATGTAGACAAAACAACAACAACACTAGAAGTAGACGCAACAACAACAACACTAGAAGTAGACGCAACAACAACACTAGAAGTAGATACAACAACAACACTAGAAGTAGATGCAACAACAACAACACTAGAAGTAGACGCAACAACAACAACACTAGAAGTAGACGCAACAACAACAACACTAGAAGTAGACGCAACAACAACAACACTAGAAATAGATGCAACAACAACAACACTAGAAATAGATGCAACAACAACAACACTAGAAATAGATGCAACAACAACAACACTAGAAATAGATGCAACAACAACAACACTAGAAATAGATGCAACAACAGCAACACTAGAAGTAGATGCAACAACAACAACACTAGAAGTAGATGCAACAACAACAACACTAGAAGTAGACGCAACAACAACAACACTAGAAGTAGATGCAACAACAACAACACTAGAAGTAGATACAACAACAACACTAGAAGTAGATGCAACAACAACAACACTAGAAGTAGATGCAACAACAACAACACTAGAAGTAGATGCAACAACAACAACACTAGAAGTAGATGCAACAACAACAACACTAGAAGTAGATGCAACAACAACAACACTAGAAGTAGATGCAACAACAACAACACTAGAAGTAGACGCAACAACAACAACACTAGAAGTAGACGCAACAACAACAACACTAGCAACAACAACAACACTAGAAGTAGACGCAACAACAACAACACTAGAAGTAGATACAACAACAACACTAGAAGTAGATGCAACAACAACAACACTAGAAGTAGACGCAACAACAACAACACTAGAAGTAGACGCAACAACAACAACACTAGAAGTAGACGCAACAACAACAACACTAGAAGTAGATACAACAACAACACTAGCAACAACAACAACACTAGAAGTAGATACAACAACAACAACACTAGAAGTAGATGCAACAACAACAACACTAGAAGTAGACGCAACAACAACAACACTAGAAGTAGATGCAACAACAACAACACTAGAAGTAGATGCAACAACAACAACACTAGAAGTAGACGCAACAACAACAACACTAGAAGTAGATGCAACAACAACAACACTAGAAATAGATGCAAAAACAACAACACTAGAAGTAGACGCAACAACAACAACACTAGAAGTAGATACAACAACAACAACACTAGAAGTAGATGCAACAACAACAACACTAGAAGTAGATGCAACAACAACAACACTAGAAGTAGACGCAACAACAACAACACTAGAAGTAGACGCAACAACAACAACACTAGAAGTAGATGCAACAACAACAACACTAGAAGTAGATACAACAACAACAACACTAGAAGTAGATGCAACAACAACAACACTAGAAGTAGACGCAACAACAACAACACTAGAAGTAGACGCAACAACAACAACACTAGAAGTAGATGCAACAACAACAACACTAGAAGTAGATGCAACAACAACAACACTAGAAGTAGATGCAACAACAACAACACTAGAAGTAGACGCAACAACAACAACACTAGAAGTAGACGCAACAACAACAACACTAGAAGTAGATGCAACAACAACAACACTAGAAGTAGATGCAACAACAACAACACTAGAAGTAGATGCAACAACAACAACACTAGAAGTAGATGCAACAACAACAACACTAGAAGTAGATGCAACAACAACAACACTAGAAGTAGACACAACAACAACAACACTAGAAGTAGACACAACAACAACAACACTAGAAGTAGACGCAACAACAACAACACTAGAAGTAGATGCAACAACAACAACACTAGAAGTAGACGCAACAACAACAACACTAGAAGTAGATGCAACAACAACAACACTAGAAGTAGTTGCAACAACAGCAACACTAGAAGTAAATGCAACAACAACAACACTGGAAGTAGTTGCAACAACAGCAACACTAGAAGTAGATGAAACAATAGCAACACTGGAAGTAGATGCAACAACAGCATCACTAGAAGTAGATGAAACAATAGCAACACTGGAAGTAGATGCAACAACAGCATCACTAGAAGTAGATGAAACAATAGCAACACTGGAAGTAGATGCAACAACAGCATCACTAGAAGTAGATGAAACAATAGCAACACTGGAAGTAGATGCAACAACAGCATCACTAGAAGTAGATGAAACAATAGCAACACTGGAAGTAGATGCAACAATAGCAACACTAGAAGTAGATGCAACAACAGCATCACTAGAAGTAGATGAAACAATAGCAACACTAGAAGTAGATGAAACAATAGCAACACTAGAAGTAGATGAAACAATAGCAACACTAGAAGTAGATGCAACAACAACAACAACACTAGAAGTAGATGCAACAACAGCATCACTAGAAGTAGATGCAACAACAGCATCACTAGAAGTAGTTGCAACAACAGCAACACTAGAAGTAGATGCAACAACAACAACACTAGAAGTAGATACAACAACAGCAACACTAGAAGTAGATGCAACAACAGCATCACTAGAAGTAGATGCAACAACAACAACACTAGAAGTAGTTGCAACAACAGCAACACTAGAAGTAGATGAAACAATAGCAACACTAGAAGTAGATGCAACAACAACAACAACACTAGAAGTAGATGCAACAACAACAACACTAGAAGTAGATGCAACAACAACAACACTAGAAGTAGATGCAACAACAGCAACACTAGAAGTAGATACAACAACAGCAACACTAGAAGTAGATGCAACAACAACAACACTAGAAGTAGTTGCAACAACAGCAACACTAGAAGTAGATGAAACAATAGCAACACTAGAAGTAGATGCAACAACAACAACAACACTAGAAGTAGATGCAACAACAACAACACTAGAAGTAGATGCAGCAACAGCATCACTAGAAGTAGATGCAACAACAACAACACTAGAAGTAGATGCAACAACAACAACACTAGAAGTAGATGCAACAACAACACTAGAAGTAGATGCAACAACAACAACAACACTAGAAGTAGATGCAACAACAACAACACTAGAAGTAGATGCAACAACAGCATCACTAGAAGTAGATGCAACAACAACAACACTAGAAGTAGATGCAACAACAACAACACTAGAAGTTGATGCAACAACAACAACACTAGAAGTAGATGCAGCAACAGCATCACTAGAAGTAGATGCAACAACAACAACACTAGAAATAGATGCAACAACAACAACACTAGAAGTAGATGCAACAACAACAACACTAGAAGTAGATGCAGCAACAGCATCACTAGAAGTAGATGCAACAACAGCAACACTAGAAGTAGATGCAACAACAACAACACTAGAAGTTGATGCAACAACAACACTAGAAGTAGATGCAACAACAGCAACTCTAGAAGTAGATGCAACAACAACAACACTAGAAGTAGATACAACAACAGCAACACTAGAAGTAGATGCAACAACAACAACACTAGAAGTAGATACAACAACAGCAACACTAGAAGTAGATGCAACAACAACAACACTAGAAGTAGATACAACAACAACAACTCTAGAAGTAGATGCAACAACAACAACACTAGAAGTAGATACAACAACAGCAACACTAGAAGTAGATACAACAACAACAACACTAGAAGTAGACGCAACAACAACAACACTAGAAGTAGATGCAACAACAACAACACTAGAAGTAGATGCAACAACAGCAACTCTAGAAGTAGATGCAACAACAACAACACTAGAAGTAGATGCAACAACAACACTAGAAGTAGATGCAATAACAACAACACTAGAAGTAGATGCAACAACAACAACACTAGAAGTAGATACAACAACAGCAACACTAGAAGTAGATGCAACAACAACAACACTAGAAGTAGATGCAACAACAGCAACACTAGAAGTAGATGCAACAACAACAACACTAGAAGTAGATGCAACAACAGCAACACTAGAAGTAGATGCAACAACAACACTAGAAGTAGATGCAACAACAGCAACACTAGAAGTAGACGCAACAACAACAACACTAGAAGTAGATGCAACAACAACAACACTAGAAGTAGATGCAACAATACTAGAATTTGTTTAATTTTCACTCTTTCTCACTTTTTGATGTTTACACTGTAAGTGGGTCGGTGTAATTATTCAGAGCTTCGTAAAGATTCCTGGAATGTCTTCGTAAACTCTATAACATTCTTGGAATAGTTGTGTAAGCTAATTCTCGTATTTACTAACCATACCACGGGTGGGGATAGAGCCCGCGATCAGAGAGTCTCAAAACTCCAGACTGTGTCTTGCTGGTCCAGTGGCTAACGCGACGGTCTGGAGTTTTGAGACTCTCTGATCGTGGGTTCTATCCCCGCCCGTGGTATGGTTTGTTTGCAGTCGTATCATTACGATTTCGTGAGTCACATATTTACTCTCGGGATTTCTTTATGTGGTAGAGCGTTCAGTTCGCTTCTCCATTAAGGTAGATATAACCTTATAAAAGATATAAGGATCCCCAGGTCATTGATTGTAGAGAATAGTTAGTAGGTAGTTTGTGATGTGGTGGTTGACGATGTATAGCTTTATAGATGAATGGTTCAGAGAACCGACAAGTGTCTAATTTATCAACGATGTATAGCTACTGGTAGCTGGCGTTGTATAACTGCTGGTAGCTAGCGTTGTATAGCTGATGATAGTTGATGGTTGGTATTGTGTAGCTGATGGCAGTCGATGGTTGTCAATATATAGCTGTTTTATACAGGGTTTCTGATGTAAATATTGATGTATATTGTCTTACCGTGTTTCATTAAGTTTCACTATGGCTTTGGTAAGCAGCTCAGTTCGTTGCTCCTTCCCTCTGTAATATCATCAACAAAGAGATGAATGACTCGCGAAATCGCAATAACACAATTGTGCCGATGAATCCAGTCCTCTTCTCGAGTACAGGTGATTACTTTTATTTCCCCCTGTAACTCCTGCTTGTAACTCTGCATGAGTTCTGAACGGTGGTCAGAAAGCTTCCATCCACTGCAATATCTGTTGCCGTGAAAGACTCCAGCTGCAGTTACTTTGGTCTGGATCCACTGAGGCACCAGAGAAGGCAGAAGAGATCGCGACTCACAGACAACTCAGTTGATTCTTCTCATCACCGACAGAAACCTTACACAGTGGTGGCAAGACACGTTTACACTCTGGATAGAGCTTTATCGAGTTTTTGTACACGCTCCAGAGGCTTCTAACCTCTTGGTCGCTACCCTAAGTAGGATCGCTAAGTAGTTTTCTGAGGGTGGGAAAACCATCAAAATTCCTTTACTGGAGACACAGAAGTTAACTCTGAGGCTCAGTTGCATGCTACCTGGAAACTTTATTAACACAGCGTTTGGTCTGTACATGAGTTCAAGTCCTTGCAATACGATACAGAACACGCATATTTATATTTTAATGAAACGGAGAGTGAGCAAGTGAGTATTTGACGTGGGACCAAAACGGGGGGGCGGGTGTAGCACTGCAGAAGACCTACTGTGTTGGTCAAGGAGCACTGGATGAGGCCTACTGTGTAGGCTAGAAATCACTGCAAGAGGCCTATTGAGGGACTGAACTCCAATCAAGGCTGAGGGACTGAACACCAGTCAAGGCTAAGGGACTGAACACCTATCAAAGCTGAGGAACTGAACACAAGGGACTAAACCATGTCCTAAATGAAGCATGTTTGGAAGATATCTTAAGTAACATTGACTCTAACCAGTGCCTTGAAAAGATTAACTTCTTGGTAGCTGAAGTATTTTCAAGGCATATTCCTCTAAGAAAAAGAAGAGAAGTAAACTGGAGAGAGATACTCCCTCTAAAGAAGAAGATGAAGAACCACTGAGTTCCTCAAGAATACACAAAAAACCCGCACGTAGAAGAGAGGAGTTCAAGACAACGTTTCGGTCCGACTTGGACCATTTGTAAAGTCACACTAACGAAAAGGAGGGAAGGAGGGGTATATATAGGCGGGAGGTGGTAGTAGTAGTAGTAGTAGTAGTAGTAGTGGTGGTGGAGATAGGAAGTAGTAGTGGGGAAGATAGTAAGAAGGAGGAGGAGCCAGTGAAACACTAAGAACAAGGAACACTGTAAGGGAGCTAGGTGCCCACAGAGGGTAAGAGCAAGAACACAGAGGGGAGGTGGGAAATGCATAAATAATGAAGGAACAAATACACGAGGCAGAGGAAAGACAACCCAAAGGAGAAAAAGGAAAGAGGAAAGGGGAAGAGGGAGAAGAAGAAGAAGAAGGAGGAATCAGGCTAAGTTACGGGTGTTCTGAAGTTTGGAGCATTTTACAATGTAGTGGGATAGGAAGGCATCTCCTTTCCTCTATGTGCGGGTTTTTTGTATATCGTTCCAGTCACGGTATTGTGCCTTTTTTGTTATTCCTCAAGAATGCTAGATTATCTAAAACATGGAAGGAAACGTCAACCAGGGAAGTGGAAAATATTGAGCTTACGTTAAAGGACTAATACAGGATCCATGAGAGACAAGAGGAGCTAAAAGCGATTAGTGAAATTGAAAAAATCGAAATATTTCCTTTCGTATGCTAAAAACAAGTTAAAAACAACATCTAGTATAGGGCCCCTGCTCAGACAAGACGGATCCTACACTGACGACAACAAAGAAAAGAGTGAGATGCTGAAATCTCAATACGACTCTTTATTTAGCGAGGCACTAATTAGTCTAAAGATCGACAATCCAAATATTTTTTTCATGAATGAGCCTCAAAACCCTGTCAATTTTTGCCAAATTTCCAACATAACCCTAACTCCACTAGATTTTGAGAAAGCCATTGACAACATCCCCATGCACTCAGCCCCAGGCAAGAAATCCCCCCTCTCGCGGGCCCTAAGTATACTATGGAGAAGGAGCTAAGACATGGGTGAAATTCCACAGCCACTAAAACAACGGAAATAGCCCCACTCCATAAAGGTGGCAGCAAAGCAATAGCTAAGAACTATAGACCAATAGCTCTAACGTCTTGAAAGAGTTCTAAAAAGCATGACTGTTAACCACTTGGACTCCCAACAATTGCACAATCCAGGGCAGCATGGGTTCAGAGCAGGTCGCTCCTGCCTCTCACAACTACTGGATCACTATGATATGGTTTTGGATGAACTGGAAAGCAAACAGAATGCTGATGTAGTATACACAGATTTTGCAAAAGCCTTTGACAAGACTCACGAAATCGTAATGACACGATTGCAAACAAACCATACCCCGGCCGGGATTGAACCCGCGGTCATAGAGTCTCAAAACTCCAGCCCGTCGCGTTAGCCACTAGACTAGCTGGAGATTCGTCTGTAAAAACTTGCATTTGTGGTCACAGTGGTGCCTGTGCTAACCTTCCTATGGTGTAGAAATATACCTAGTTGGACGAATCTTATTGTGGCTAGCTGGTCTAGTGGCTAACGCGACGGGCTGGAGTTTTGAGACTCTATGACCGCGGGTTCAACCCGGCCGGGGTATGGTTTGCCTTTGACAAGTGTGATCATGGTGTAATAGCACACAAAATGCGTGCTAAAGAGATAACTGGCAAAGTAGATAGATGGACCTGCCCCGCATGAGCCAGTAGGCCTGCTGCAGTGTTCCTTCTTCCTTATGTTCTTATCTTCATCTTTCTAACCAATCGAACACAAAGAGTAATAGTAAACAGAGTTAAATCGGAAGCTGCCATAATGAAGAACTCTGTTCAACAAGGCGCTGTGCTCGCCCCTATACTGTTTCTTATCCTCATATCAGACACTCTCATGCATCATCCTTTGCATGAGAGTGTCATCCATTGAGGACACAGTAAATCTCCAAGAAGATATAAACCAAGTTTTCCAATGGGCAACGGAGGACAATATGATGTTCAATGAAGACAAATTCCAACTACTCTGTTATGGAAAACTGGAGGAAATAATAACTAGGACTGAGTATACTACAACCACTAATCACACAATAGAGCGGAAAAGTAATGTGAATGACCTGGGAGTGGTAATATCTGAGGATCTCTCCTTTAAGGATCACAACAATGCCACGATCACCTCTGAGAGAAAAATGTTAGGATGGATAATAAGAACATTTAAGACAAAGAGATGCCAAGCTAATGATGATTCTTTTTGAATCACTTGTTCTCTCTAGGCTGGAATACTACCTGGTGAAATTGCAGATCTAGAGAATGTACAGAGAATCTAACTATACTGCACATATAAGTTCCATCAAACACCTTAACTGCTGGGAACGCTTGGAAGCACTTAATTCACTGCAGCGCAGGCGAGAGAGATACATCATAATCTACACCTGGAAGATCCTGGAGGGACTGGTCCTTAATTTGCACACAGAAATCACTCCCTACGAAAGCAAAAGACTTGGCAGGCGATGCAAAATACCCCCAGTGAAAAGTAGGGGCGACATTAGTACACTAAGAGAAAACGTCATAAGTGTCCGGGGTCCAAGACTGTTCAACAGCCCCCCACCAGCCATAACGGGAATTACCAATAGATCCCTGGTTGTTTTCAAGTCAGTGCAGGATAAGCCGGGCTGTGGTTCGTACTTTGAACTACATGCGGCCAACAGTAACAGCCTATTTGATCAGGCCCTGATCCACCGGGAGGCCTGGTCATAGACCGGGCCGCGGGGGCGTTGATCGCCGGAATACCCTTCAGGTAGGTAGACCATTCAAGGCTGAGGGACTGAACACCTGTCAAGGCTGAGGGATTGAACACTTATCAAGGCTGCTGGACTGAATACCTAATGAGGCTGAGGGACTGATCACCTCAAACAGCTTTGTCTGATTTTCCACTCTTCCATCGTGTTCAGAAACTAGTCTCTGCATTGGATTGCTAAAGCAATCCAAGTGTTGCACATGCTTCCTTGTTCTGTTCGATGGTATCATGGTGGCAGGTCAGAGCAGCTTCCAGACATTTTCGTCGCGTTATCTCTCTTTTATACCAAGTCAGAGTCTTTCTATAACTTCAATTGAGGGATTTGTCTGTGTGTATGACGCAGTCATTACTCATGTTATGTGTTGCACATACATGTTGGCGCTTCTGTATCCCAGCTGGCAGGCTGACGAACATATCATCTGTTGCCTGGTAGGCAACATTCTCGCCTCACACACTGAGTGTCCGTGGTTTAATCCCCGACAAGGGTGGAAACGTTGGGAGTGTTTCCTAACACCTGCTGTCCCCTTCACCTAGAGGCAATTAGGTACCTGAATGTTAGTCGACTGGTGTGGGTCGCATCCTGGGAGACATGATTTAAGGCCCACAATGGAAATAAGACAGACAGTCCTCGATGTCGCACTGACTTTCTTGGGTTATTCTGGGTTAAAAATCCGAAAAAAAATATTTCCGCAGGTGCCACAATAATATAGGAAAACACAGTTTTTACACTACATTTGTGGATGAGTGGAAGAATGTGGCGAGTCGAGTAGTTGAAGGTAAGTAGCTGGGTAGTAGTAGTATGTCATAGTTGAGATAGATGTATTAGTGAAGAAAGATGAACTTGAAAAGGACCTACCTAGCAACTTGCCTGTAGTATATATAATATTAATGTTATGGGAGACAGGAGCTGGAGAAAGACAGTGGAAAGACTGGGGGAATACTCACTGAAATATTGTGTTAGAATCCTCTTGTTGTTAATCTCGGTCACTCCAGATGTACAGGTGGGAAGGAAAACTTAAGCTTCAGTGATGAAGAAGATCCCTGAGTGGCAGTGACGCTTGGCCCATCAGGTGACTCATCTAAACTTAGGTCTTCCTGATCACATAAGGAGTTCCTTATGGTTATAAACATAACCATAATTTTTAAAAGGGTGGACGGGCAAGCCAAAGGAAGGCCTCGGTCAGATAACCAAAAGCTCCAGCTGCGGGTCTTCGTATGACTAAGACCCGCGTCAGGAAACACTTGACCTGTTTCCTGACAAACCTCACCTAACCCTGCACACACGTACATTGGAGTGTGACAAAGGTACCATGACTGAAAGCGTTGCGAGTGATAATTAAAACACAGGTGTTTCACGTTCACATCTTTATTTCCAAAAAATATAAATCTGTCAAAAATAAAGATACTAAAATATTGTACATGTATTTTGCCCGTCAATCTGCTCCATTATATATCATTATTATCATAATAAAATACTCTAGTGTGAGCATTTTTAGTTTTTCTGTTTCTTGTGATGAAAGGTCAAGGTTAAACTATTCACATATAGGTCTATCGCCACGAGCCAGTACTAGGCCTACTGCAGTGCTTCTGTGTTCTTAATGTGGTTCCAGAGGTTGGCAAGGTCTTCAGTAGTGCCTAATGTTATTATTGTTACTGTTATGACTCACCAACCCGCCCTACTAGCACTTCCAGCCTACTAGCACTTCCAGCCTACTAGCACTTCCAGTCTACTAGCACTTCCAGTCTACTAGCACTTCCAGTCTACTAGCACTTCCAGCCTACTAGCACTTCTAGCCTACTAGCACTTCCAGCCTACTAGCACTTCCAGCCTACTAGCACTTCCAGTCTACTAGCACTTCCAGTCTACTAGCACTTCCAGCCTACTAGCACTTCCAGCCTACTAGCACTTCCAGTCTACTAGCACTTCCAGTCTACTAGCACTTCCAGCCTACTAGCACTTCCAGTCTACTAGCACTTCCAGCCTACTAGCACTTCCAGCCTACTAGCACTTCCAGTCTACTAGCACTTCCAGTCTACTAGTACTTCCAGCCTACTAGCACTTCCAGCCTACTAGCACTTCCAGTCTACTAGCACTTCCAGTCTACTAGCACTTCCAGCCTACTAGCACTTCCAGCCTACTAGCACTTCCAGCCTACTAGTACTTCCAGTCTACTAGCACTTCCAGCCTACTAGCACTTCCAGCCTACTAGTACTTCCAGTCTACTAGCACTTCCAGCCTACTAGCACTTCCAGCCTACTAGTACTTCCAGTCTACTAGCACTTCCAGCCTACTAGTACTTACAGTCTACTAGCACTTCCAGCCTACTAGCACTTCCAGCCTACTAGTACTTCCAGTCTACTAGCACTTCCAGCCTACTAGCACTTCCAGCCTACTAGCACTTCCAGCCTACTAGCACTTCCAGCCTACTAACACTTCCAGCCTACTAGCACTTCCAGTCTACTAGCACTTCCAGTCTACTAGCACTTCCAGCCAACTAGCACTTCCATCCTACTAGCACTTCCAGCCTACTAGCACTACCAGCCAACTAGCACTTCCAGCCTACTAGCACTTCCAGCCTACTAGCACTTCCAGCCTACTAGCACTTCCAGTCTACTAGCACTTCTAGCCAACTAGCACTTCCAGCCTACTAGCACTTCCAGCCTACTAGCACTTCCAACCTACTAGCACTTCCAGTCTACTAGCACTTCCAGTCTACTAGCACTTCCAGCCAACTAGCACTTCCAGCCTACTAGTACTTCCAGCCTACTAGCACTTCCAGCCAACTAGCACTACCAGCCTACTAGCACTTCCAGTCTACTAGCACTTCCAGTCTACTAGCACTTCCAGCCTACTAGCACTTCCAGCCTACTAGCACTTCCAGCCAACTAGCACTTCCAGCCTACTAGCACTTCCAGCCTACTAGCACTTCCAGCCTACTAGCACTTCCAGCCTACTAGCACTTCCAGCCTACTAGCACTTCCAGTCTACTAGCACTTCCAGCCAACTAGCACTTCCAGCCTACTAGTACTTCCAGCCTACTAGCACTTCCAGCCAACTAGCACTTCCAGCCTACTAGCACTTCCAGCCTACTAGCACTTCCAGTCTACTAGCATTTCTAGCCAACTAGCACTTCCAACCTACTAGCACTTCCAGCCTACTAGCACTTCCAACCTACTAGCACATCCAGCCTACTAGCACTTCCAGCCTACTAGCACATCCAGCCTACTATCACTTCCAGCCTACTAGCACTTCCAATCTACTAGCATTTCCAGCCTACTAGCACATTCAGCCTACTAGCACTTCCAGCCTACTAGCACATCCAGCCTACTAGCACTTCCAGCCTACTAGCACATCCAGCCTACTAGCACTTCCAGCCTACTAGCACTTCCAGCCTACTAGCACTTTCAGCCTACTAGCACATCCAGCCTACTAGCACTTCCAGCCTACTAGCACATCCAGCCTACTAGCACTTCCAGCCTACTAGCACATCCATCGTACTAGCACTTCCAGCCTACTAGCACATCCAGCCTACTAGCACTTCCAGCCTACTAGCACATCTAGCCTACTAGCACTTCCAGCCTACTAGCACATTCAGCCTACTAGCACTTCCAGCCTACTAGCACATCCAGCCTACTAGCACTTCCAGCCTACTAGCAATTCCAGCCTACTAGCACATCCAGCCTACTAGCACTTCCAGCCTACTAGCACTTCCAGCCTACTAGCACATCCAGCCTACTAGCACATCCAGCCTACTAGCACTTCCAGCCTACTAGCACTTCCAGCCAACTAGCACATTCAGCCTACTAGCACTTCCAGCCTACTAGCACTTCCAGCCTACTAGCACTTCCAGCCTACTAGCACATACAGCCTACTAGCACTTCCAGCCTACTAGCACATCCAGCCTACTAGCACTTCCAGCCTACAAACACATCCAGCCTACTAGCACTTCCAGCCTACTAGCACATCCAGCCTACTAGCACTTCCAGCCTACTAGCACTTCCAGTCTACTAGCACTTCCAGCCTACTAGCGCTTCCAGCCTACTAGCACTTCCAGCCTACTAGCACTTCCAGCCTACTAGCACATCCAGCCTACTAGCACTTCCAGCCTACTAGCACTTCCAGCCTACTAGCACTTCCAGCCTACTAGCACTTCTAGCCTACTAGCACTTCCAGCCTACTAGCACTTCCAGCCTACTAGCACTTCCAGTCTACTAGCACTTCCAGCCTACTAGCACTTCCAGCCTACTAGCACTTCCAGCCTACTAGCACTTCTAGCCTACTAGCACTTCCAGCCTACTAGCACTTCTAGCCTACTAGCACTTCCAGTCTACTAGCACTTCCAGCCTACTAGCACTTCCAGCCTACTAGCACTTCCAGCCTACTAGCACTTCTAGCCTACTAGCACTTCCAGCCTACTAGCACTTCTAGCCTACTAGCACTTCCAGCCTACTAGCACTTCCAGCCTACTAGCACATCCAGCCTACTAGCACTTCCAGCCTACTAGCACTTCCAGCCTACTAGCACTTCTAGCCTACTAGCACTTCCAGCCTACTAGCACTTCCAGCCTACTAGCACTTCTAGCCTACTAGCACTTCCAGCCTACTAGCACTTCTAGCCTACTAGCACTTCCAGCCTACTAGCACTTCCAGCCTACTAGCACTTCTAGCCTACTAGCACTTCCAGCCTACTAGCACTTCCAGCCTACTAGCACTTCCAGCCTACTAGCACTTCCAGCCTACTAGCACTTCCAGCCTACTAGCACATCCAGCCTACTAGCACTTCCAGCCTACTAGCACTTCCAGCCTACTAGCACTTCCAGCCTACTAGCACTTCTAGCCTACTAGCACTTCCAGCCTACTAGCACTTCCAGCCTACTAGCACTTCCAGCCTACTAGCACTTCTAGCCTACTAGCACTTCCAGCCTACTAGCACTTCTAGCCTACTAGCACTTCCAGCCTACTAGCACTTCCAGCCTACTAGCACTTCCAGCCTACTAGCACTTCCAGCCTACTAGCACATCCAGCCTACTAGCACTTCCAGCCTACTAGCACTTCCTGCCTACTAGCACTTCCTGCCTACTAGCACTTCCAGCCTACTAGCACTTCCAGCCTACTAGCACTTCTAGCCTACTAGCACTTCCAGCCTACTAGCACTTCCAGCCTACTAGCACTTCTAGCCTACTAGCACTTCCAGCCTACTAGCACTTCTAGCCTACTAGCACTTCCAGCCTACTAGCACTTCCAGCCTACTAGCACTTCCAGCCTACTAGCACTTCCAGCCTACTAGCACTCCCAGGAAAGGCTGATGCTGCAGAAGGTTTAGAAGTATTATAAGACTTAGCAAAGCTTGACAAAGTCAAGCTGTGCCATGACGAAACTCTGCTGTCAGATGTCAACACTGCCATGAGACACATGGACTGTTGTGGGATCCTTTATTGACGATGTTTCGCTCACACGGAGGGGCTGATTGGAGGAGGGAGATCATAAGAACATAAGAAAAAAGGAACAGCGGGAGGGAGGAAGATAAAGAGATAAATAAAGAGATAGATAGATAGATAGATAGAGAGATAGATAGATAGATAGATAGAGAGAGAGAGAGAGAGAGAGAGAGAGAGAGATAGGGTGCGGGAGCGCGGGCGGTGAGAGCAGAGGTTGGCAGGACCACCACCACCACCACCAACACACACTCCAGCCATCATGGTGGAGCCTCGGTGTTGAAATCTCTCTCTCCTGCTTACCTCTCCCTCCTTCCCTCCCTCCCTCCCTCCCTCCTGTTTCCTCTCCCTCCTGTATTCTTCTTTCCTACCTCCTGCCTTTTCCACCGTTGCTTATGTATCTGTTTTCTAAGCTACTTGTGTTTACATATTTGTGTCCTTGCTTGAGGAGCTCTGTCGTATGTATACTTAAAACTGTGTAGGACATTTACTGCTAGCACTAACCCCTGGTGCCAACATTGACCCCTGGTGCCAGCACTGACCCTTGGTGCCAACACTGATCCTTGGTGCCAACAATGACCTTTAGTGTAAACACTAACCTCTGGTGCCAACACTGACCTCTGGTGCCAACACTGACCTCTGGTGCCAACACTGACCTCTGATGCCAACACTGACCCCTGGTGCCAGCACTGACCCCTGGTGCCAACACTAACCTCTGGTGCCAAAACTGACCTCTGGTGCCAACACTGACCCCTAGTGCCAGCACTGACCCCTAGTGCTAGCACTGAATCCTGGTGCCAGCACTGACCCCTGGTGACAACACTGATCCCTGGCGCCAACACTGATCCCTGGTGCCAACACTGATCCCTGGTGCCAACACTGACCCCCTAGTGCCAGCATTGACCCCTGGTGCCAACACTGACCCCTGGTGCCAACACTAACCCCTGGTACCAACACTAAACTCTGGTGCCAACACCGACTCCTGGTGACAACACTGACTCCTGGTGCCAACACTGATTCCTGGTGCCAACACTGACTTCTGGTGCCAACAATAATCTCTGGTCCTTCGTAAACATCAGTGTCTACTTAATTCCTCTAGCTTTTGTACTTATAATAGACTTTAGGGGTCGATTATTACAATCTTGGGGGAGCGCTATACCTAGAGGATTATATAGTGCATGTGGGGGGGGGATGGAAGGCATTCAGGCTCAATTCAGGGAACTGGAGCACAGATCCAATTCCCTAGATCAAGAGCCCCTCACAAGCATCATGGAACCTCCCTTGAGGGGATTTAGGGGTTGAGTTCTGGTTCCTGGCCTCGCCTCTCATCTCGCCACTTGCCAGATTTACTTCTTGCTAGCCTCGTGGGCCCTGTCGTGCCTGTTTGTAAAGCTGCGTATGGAGTCTGCCTCCACCACTTCTTCATCTGGACCATTCCACTTTCCGACTACCCTGAGA
>NC_091294.1:25682193-25697193 GCF_038502225.1 Cherax quadricarinatus | reverse complement strand
ATAAGAACATAAAGAAAGGACACTGCAGCAGGCCTACTGGCCCATGCAAGACAGGTCCAATTCTCACACCAGCTTAAGCCAATGCCTTAACCTGTCAGGTCAGGTCACATTTACTTAAGGATGGAGCACGGCATCTGACCTAGTAGCAAAAGGTAGTCAGGTCCAACTCACACCCATTCATGTATTGATCTAACCTATTTTTAAAATTACACAATGATTTAGCTTCTATGACGGTACTCGGGAGTTTTTTCCGCTCATCCACAACTCTATTACCAAACCACTGCTTTCCTATATCCTTTTTGAATCTGAATTTTTCAAGCTTAAAGCCATTGCCGCGAGTCCTGTCTAGGCTAGATATTTTTAGCAAGCTATTTACATCCCCTTTATTAATTCCTGTTTTCTATTTATACACTTCAATCATACCATCCCTAATTCTACGCCTTTCGAGAGAGTGCAGATTCAGGGCCCTCAGTCTATCCTCATAGGGAAGATTTCTGATACATGGGACCAACTTTGTCATCCTCCTTTGTACGTTTTCCAGAGTATTTATATCCATTCTGTAATACGGTGACCAGAACTGAGCAGCATAGTCTAAATGAGGCATAACCAAGGATATATAGAGTTGAAGACAACCTGAGAACTTCCATTATTTATACTTCTAGATATGAAACCAAGGATTCTGTTAGCTTTATTGCGAACACTAATGCACTGTTGTCTTGATGTCAGATTACTGCTAACCAGAATTTCTAAATCCTTTTCGCAATCAGTAGTATTAAGATCTACATTATTTAGTATATATGTGGCATGGTTATTAACCTGTCCAACATTTAGAACTTTGCATTTGTCTGTATTAAACTGCATCTTCCACTCCTCCAACCACTGCATCAGTCTACTCAAATCATTCTGGAATGCTCTAATGTCCTCATAAGAATGAATTGGATTGCCTGTTTTGGGGTCGTTAGCAAATTTGCTTATGTCGCTAATTATTCCCTTATCTATGTCGTTTATGTAAATTGTGTGTGTGTGTGTGTGTGTGTGTGTGTGTGTGTGTGTGTGTGTGTGTGTGTGTGTGTGTGTACTCACCTAATTGTACTCACTAATTGTGGTTGCAGGGGTCGAGACTCAGCTCCTAGCGTCGCCTTTTCACTGAACACTACTAGATCCTCTCTCTCCCTGCTCCATGAGCATTATCATACCTCATTTTAAAGCTAAGTATGGTTTCTGCCTCCACACCGTCACCTGCTAGGCTATTCCACTTCCTGACTACTCTATGACTGAAGAAATACTTCCTAACATCCCTTTGACTCATCTGGGTCTTCAACTTCCAATTGTGACCCCTTGTTTCTGTGTGTGTGTGTGTGTGTGTGTGTGTGTGTGTGTGTGTGTGTGTGTGTGTGTGTGTGTGTGTGTGTGTGTGTGTGTGTGTGTGTGTGTATACTCACCTAGTTGTACTCACCTAGTTGTGGTTGCAGGGGTCGAGTCCTAGCTCCTGGCTCCGCCTCTTCACTGGTCGCTACATGGTCACTCTCCCTGAACCGTGAGCTTTATCATACCTCTGCTTAAAGCTATGTATGGATCCTGCCTCCACTACATCGCTTTCTAAACTATTCCACTTCCTGACTACTCTGTGGCTGAAGAAATACTTCCTAACATCCCTGTGATTCATCTGTGTCTTCAACTTCCAACTGTGTCCCCTTGTTACTGTGTCCAATCTCTGGAACATCCTGTCTTTGTCCACCTTGTGTGTGTGTGTGTGTGTGTGTGTGTGTGTGTGTGTGTGTGGTGAGGTGTACTCACCTATATGTGGTTGCAGGGGTCGAATTATAGCTCCTGGCCCCGCCTCTTCACTGGTCGATACTAATTCACTCTCTCCCTGCTCCATGAGCTCTTCATACCTCTTGTTAAAGCTATGTATGGAAGTTGCTTTCTCTACTTCACTCTCCAGATTATTCCAGTTCCTGACAACTCTAAGGCTAAAGAAATACTTCCTAACATCCCTGTGACTCATCTGGGTTTTCACCTTCCAATTGTGGCCCCATGTTCCTGTGTTCCATCTCTGAAACATTCGAGCCCTGTCCACTTTGGCAATTCCTGTCAGTATTTTATACGTTGTTATCATGTCCCCCCTATCCCTCCTATCCTCTAGTGTCATCAGGTTGCTTTCCCTTAACTTCTCCTCATAAGACATACCCGTCAGTTCCGGGACTAATCGTGTTGCAATTTTTTTTTTGCACTTTCTCTAATTTCGTGATGAGTCTGACTAGGTGAGAGTTCCATACTGGTGCTTCATATTCCAATGTAGGCCTGAAGTACACGGTGTACAATGTCCTGAATGACTCCTTACTCAGATGTCTAAACGCCAGTCTCAGGTTTGCCTATCGCCCACATGGTGCAGCAGTTATTTGATTGATGTGTGCCTCCGGGGACATGTTCCTTACACTTACTGGGGTAAAAATCCAGGAGCCATTTGCCGGACCAGACTTGTAGTCTGTCCAGATCCCCTCATAATCTTAGCTGATCCTCGAGCGCTTGTATTCTTCTCATCAGTTTCACATCATTACAGAACAGTGACACCTCTGAATCTATTCCTTCCACCATGTTATTCACGTATACAAGAAACAGCACCGGACCTAGGACTGACCCTTGTGGAATCCCGCTCGACACATGCGCCCACTCTGGCACTTCATCACGTACCAACACTTTGTTTCCTTCCTGTCAGGTATTCCATGATCCATTGCAGTACTTTCCCTATTATTCCTGCCTGCTCCTCTAATTTTTGCACCAGTCTCTTGTGTGGTACTGTGTCAAAAGCCTTCGTGCAATCCAAAAAGATGCATGCAACCTACCCATCCCACTCTCTCTCCTGTCTTCTCTTACCTTATAGTAGAACTCAAGTAGATTTGTGACACAGGATTCCCCATCTCTGAAGCCATGCTGACTGTCATGTATGAGCCCAATCTTTTCATTGTGTTCCACTACTCTTCTCCTGATGATCGTTTCCACGACTTTATATACTATACAAGTCAGTGCTACTGGTCTGTAGTTTAATGCTGCCTGTCTGTCTCCTTTCTTAAAATTTGGAACTACATTTGCTGTATTCCTCGCCTCAGGTAATTGCCCAGTTTCGATAGATTTACTGAAGATTGCTGCTAGCGGCACACACAGTTCCTCTGCTCCCTCTCTCAGTATCCATGTAGATATATTGTCTGGGCCCACCGCCTTTCAGGTATCTAGTACATCTAGCAGTTTCTTCATCTCTACCTTGGTTATGTGTATTGTGTCCAGCACCTGCTGGTGCACCTTACCTCCACGGTTTGCTGGAAGCATTCCTGTCTCTATTGTGAATACTTCTCAGATTTTGTGTGTAGTTCATCACATACTTCTTGGTTACTCTTCGTCAGCTCCCCTCCTTCTTTCCTCAGCCTGATTACCTGGTCCTTGACTGTTGTTTTTCTCCTAATGTGACTGTATAACAACTTTGGTTCAGATTTGACTTTTGATGCAATGTCGTTCTCGTATTGCCTCTGGGCCTCTCTCCTTATCCTTGCATATTTATTTCTGGTTCTTCTGCTCAACTCCATGTTTTCTTGAGTCCTTTGCCTTCTTTACCTTTTCCATGCTCTAGCACACTTGGCTTTGGCCTCTTTTCACCTCCAGTTAAACGATGGGCTCACTTTGGTCTTTCCATTTTTTCTGTTACCCTTTGGTATGAACTTCTCCTCTGCCTCCATGCACTTAGTGGTCACTAGTTCCATCATTACATTTATTGTCTTTCCCTCTAGTTCTCTTTCCCACTGCACTTTATGCAGGAAACTTCTCATTCCTATGTAGTCCCCGCTTTAGAAGTTCGGCTTCTCTCGTTGTTCTCGTGCTGCTGCATTCTCCATGGTTAACTCTAAAAGGTATTCAAAATTCAGGACATCATGATCACTAGCGCCAAGAGGTCTTTCGTGTGTGATATCCTTTATGACTAAACAATTCAAGGTGAATATGAGATCCAGTCTTGCTGCAACATCCTCTCCTCTCTCTCTGGTTGTATCCCTAACATGTTGCTGCATAAAGTTCTCCAATACAGTCTCCAACATCTTAGCCCTCCATGTTTCTGGTCCCCCATGTGGCTCTAGGTTTTCCAGTCAATCTCTTTATGAATGAAATCCCCCACTGTAAGTAATTTTGTCCTACCCATATGAGCCCTCCTGGCCACTTCGGCTAGTGTATTGTGAAATTAGTGTTTAGGGGGGTGGGGCCTATGGAGTGTGGTTTGTTTCTGGTTATTGTGTTTGGTTGGCATGTAGTGACAGGGGTTGAGGGGTTTCTGTAAGCATTTGTGTTTGATGTTCCCTCAAAGGCTGAGCTGTCCTGTCTGTCATTGCCTGTCCTGTCTCTCTTTCCTTCCATTGATTTCGTCTTGCTGTCCCTTTCAGTTGTTTCCTTTCTTTTCGTGTTCTGTCTCGGTTGAGGTACACTTGTTGATAATCTTGAAAGTCCTTTAAGAGTGGCTTCTGTTGTAGTATCCTGTTCCATACCACTTCTGTCTTGAATGTCAATTTGATTGGTCAATTTTTTTCCTAGAATACCCTCTAAGTCTGAGAAAATTTCTACATGAGACATGTCCTTCTCTCTTGTTATTGCAATTATGTTCTTAATCTCTGTTTCCTCCCAATGCTTCCTTTCATCATAGGTCTGCCCTTCAGCCTCCTGAAGCCCATGAATAATTATTGACCTCTCCCTCTCTTCTTCCCATTTCTTTTACCTCCATATCTCTTGATCTGATTTGAGCATCTTTGTTGTTTCCATTATCATCTCCCAAACACACTGATGGCTTGATATTACTGCTGCAAAAGACTTCTTAGCTCCATCCTCTCCTTCAGTCCCCTCACTGCCTGCTGATGTTTCCATTTCAGTCACCTTGCTCCTTTTGAACCTCATCTTTATATCCTGCTTCAGCACATCCACTTCTTCCTTCAGTCTCTGTATCTTTGCCTCAGCTACTACAGCTTGTGATTCCCATTTCTTGCTCTCTTAAGATATTTTCTCTAAAATGCTATTGCAAAGCTTATTTAAACGCTTATTTAAACGTTTTTTTCCCATTCTCGTTCGATTTTGTTCTTGAGCCGTTCTACCTATACTTCCTCTTCAGACCAGCCATCCTCGGTTCTCTTTCCTTTACATCCTCCCTTTGGAGATCCCATTTTTTTATCCTGTTAGGATGCTCTAGCTTCTTCAGCTTTGTGTAAAAATGTGTGTGTGTGTGTGTATGTGTGTGTGTGTGTGTGTGTGTGTGCGTGTGTGTGTATGTGTGTGCGTGTGTGTGTGTGTGTGTGTGTGTGTGTGTGTGTGTGTGTGTGTGTGTGTGTACTCACCTAATTGTACTCACCTAATTGTGGTTGCAGGGGTCGAAACTCAGCTCCTGGCCCCGCCTCTTAACTGATTGCTACTAGGTCCTCTCCCTCTCTGCTTCCTGAGCTTTGTCATACCTCTTCTTAAAACTATGTATGGTTCCTGCCTCCACTACTTCACTTGCTAGGCTATTCCACTTCCTGACGACTCTATGACTGAAGAAATACTTCCTAACGCCCCTGTGGCTCGTCTGAGTCTTCAGCTTCCAGTTGTGACCCCTTGTTTCTGTGTCCCCTCTCTGGAACATCCTATCTCTGTCCACCTTGTCTATTCCCCGCAGTATCTTGTATGTCGTTATCATGTCTCCCCTGACCCTTCTGTCCTTCAGTGTCGTCAGTCCAATTTCCCTCAACCTTTCCTCGTACGACATTCCCCTGAGCTCTGGGACTAGCCTTGTTGCAAACCTTTGTACTTTCTCTAACTTCTTGACGTGCTTGACCAGGTGTGGGTTCCAGACTGGTGCTGCATACTCCAGTATGGGCCTAACATACAGTGTACAGTGTCTTGAACGATTCCTTATTAAGGTATCGGAAAACTATTCTCAGGTTTGCCATGCGCCCATATGCTGCAGCAGTTATTTGGTTGATGTGTGCCTCCGGTGACGTGCTCGGTGTTATGGTCACCCCAAGGTCTTTCTCCCTTAGTGAGGTCTGTAGTCTTTGTCCACCTAGCCTATACTCTGTCTGCGGTCTTCTTTACCCCTCCCCAATCTTCATGACTTTGCATTTGGCAGGGTTGAATTCGAGAAGCCAGTTTCTGGACCACATGTCCAGCCTGTCCAGGTCTCTTTGCAGTCCTGCCTCATCCTCATCCGATTTAATTCTTCTCATCAGCTTCACATCATCTGCGAATAGGGACACTTCAGAGTCTATTCCTTCCATCATGTCATTCGTATATATCAAAAATAGCACTGGTCCTAGAACTGACCCCTGTGGGACCGCGCTCGTCAGAGGCGCCCACTGTGATACCTCTTCCCTTACCATGACTCGTTGTTGCCTCCCTGTTAGGTATTCCCTGATCCATTGCAGTGCCCTCCCCGTTATATGCGCCTGATCCTCCAGCTTCTGCACTAATCTCTTGTGGGGAACTGTGTCGAAGGCCTTCCTGCAGTCTAGGAAAATGCAGTCAACCCACCCCTCTCTCTCGTGTCTTACTTCTGTTACCTTGTCATAAAACTCCAGAAGGTTTGTGACACAGGATTTGCCTTCCATGAACCCATGCTGGTTTTCATTTATAATCTTGTTCCGTTCCAGGTGTTCCACCACTCTCCTCCTGATAATCTTCTCTATGACTTTGCACACAATACATGTCAGAGACACAGGTCTGTAGTTTAGTGCCTCATTTCTGTTTCCTTTCTTAAATATGGGGACTACATTTGCTGTCTTTCATTTCTCAGGTAGTTGCCCAGTTTCAAGGGATGTGTTGAAGATTGTGGTTAGGGGCACACACAGCATCTCTGCTCCTTCTCTAAGGACCCATGGGGAGATGTTGTCCGGTCCCATCGCCTTTGAGGTATCAAGGTCACTTAGCAGCTTCTGCACCTCCTCCTCGGTTGTTCGTATGTCATCCAACACTTGTTGGTATATTCCCTCTTGATGTTCCCTTCTGTGCTGTCTTCCCACAGCCCTTCCTGTCTCTACTGTAAAAACTTCCTTAAATCTCCTGTTTAGCTCCTCACATACCTCCTGATCATTTCTTGTGAGTTCTCCAACTTCTGTCCCCAGTCTGATCACCTGGTCTTTGACTGTTGTCCTCCTGATGTGGCTATACAACAGTTTCGGGTCAGTCTTGATTTTCGATGTTATGTTATTTTCATACTGTCGCTGGGCCTCCCTCCTTACCTGTGCATACTCGTTCCTGGCTCTGCGACTAATCTCCCTATTTTCATGTGTTCTCTGCCTTCTGTACTTTTTCCATTCTCTATTGCACTTTGTTTTTGCCTCCTTACACCGCCGGGTAAACCAGGGGCTCGTTCTGGTCTTCCCATTGTTTCTGTTGCCCTTGGGAATAAACCTTTCCACTGCCTCCTTGCATTTTGTTGTTACATATTCCATCATTTCATTTACTGGCTTTCCTGCCAGTTCTCTGTCCCACGGAACCTCCTGCAAGAAGTTCCTCAACCCTATGTAGTCCCCTCTTTTATAGTCTGGCTTTTCCCATTCAACTTCTGTTACTCTCTCCACTTGCAACTCTACTATGTATTCAAAGCACAGAACCACGTGGTCACTAGCTCCTAAGGGACTCTCATATGTGATGTCCTCAATGTCTGAACTGCCAAGGGTGAACACAAGGCCCAATCTTGCTGGTTCATCCTCCCCTCTCACTCTGGTAGTGTCCTTAACATGTTGGTGCATGATGTTTTCCAGCACCACATCCAACATCTTGGGTCTCCATGTTTCGGGACCCCCATGTGGCTCCAGGTTTTCCCAGTCAATCTCCCTGTGGTTGAAATCCCCCATAACCAGCAACTTTGCTCTGCTGGAGTGAGCTCTTCTTGCCACCTCAGCAAGTGTGTCCACCATTGCTCTGTTGCTCTCTTTATATTCCTCTCTTGGCCTCCTGCAGTTCTGTGGTGGATTATACATCACTGCAATGACCACCTTGTGCTCCCCAGACTGAAGTGTACCTACTATGTAGTCCCTTTCTCCTGTCTCGTCTATGCCTCCCATTTTCTCGAATTTCCATCGTTTTTTTACGAGCAGAGCAACCCCTCCTCCCCCTCTGCCCCTTTTATCTTTCCTCATGATCTGGTATCCTGGTGGGAAGATTGCATCTGTTATTGTCTCCGTGAGTTTTGTTTCTGTAACTGCTATGATGTCTGGGGACTTCTCATTGATTCTTTCTTGCCATTCCTCATATTTAGTCGTCAATCCATCCGCATTTGTGTACTAAACCTTCGACTTCTGTTCTAATACTGGAACTCTGGTGCAGGGGATGGGAACAGAGGGATCGGTGTGTGATGGTTGGTTTGGATTGTTCAGTTGCCTTGGGGGTGTCGTGCCTGGAGTCCTTCTGCAGGTGTTTCTGGGGTGTGTGCTTGTCCTTCCACCTGTTCCTGGGTTATTCTGCTCTCCTATATGTGTGTGTGTGTGTGTGTGTGTGTGTGTGTGTGTGTGTGTGTGTGTGTGTGTGTGTGTGTGTGTGTGTGTGCGTGTGTGTGTGCATGTGTACTCACCTAATTGTAGTTGCAGGGGTCGAGACTCAGCTCCTGGCCCCTGTGTGTGTGTGTGCATGTGTGCATATATATGTGTGTGTGTGTGTGTGTGTGTGTGTGTGTGTGTGTGTGTGTGTGTGTGTGTGTGTGTGTGTGTGTGAGTGAGTGTGTGTTTGTATGTGTATGTATGATTGTGTGTGTGTGTGTATGTGTACTCACCTAATTGTACTCACCTAATTGTGGTTGCAAGGGTCGAGACTCAGCTCCTGGCCCCGCCTCTTCACTGAATGATACTAGGTCCTCTCTCTCCCTGCTCCATGAGCTTTATCATACCTCTTTTTAAAGCCATGTATGGTTCCTGCCTCCACTAAATCACATGCTAGGCTATTCCACTTCCTGACTATGAAGAAATACTTCCTAACATCTCTCCCACACACTCCCCCCTCCGCCACACACTCTCCCCCTTCTCCACACACTCTCCCCCTCCCCCACACACTCCCCCTCCCCCACACACTCCCCCCTCCCCCACACACTCTCCCCCTCCCCACACACTCCTCCTCCCCCACACACTCTCCCCCTCCCCCACACACTCCCCTCCCCTCCACACACTCTCCCTCCCCTCCTCCCCACACACTCCCTCCCCCACACACTCTCCCCTCTCCCCTCCCCACACACTCTCCTCCCCACACACTCCTCCCCTTCCACACACTCCCTCCCCACCCCACACTCCCTCCCCTTCCCCACACTCCCCCTCCCCCACCCCACACTTTCCTCCCCACACACTCCTCCCCTCCCCACACACTCCTCCCCTCCCCACACACTCTCCCCTCCACACACTCCCTCCCTCCCCACACACTCTCCCCTCCCCTCCACACACTCCCTCCCCTCCCCACACACTCCCTCCCCACACACTCCTCCCCTCCCCCACACACACTCCCTCCCCACACACACTCCCTCCCCCTCCTCCCACACTCTCCCCTCCCCTCCCCTCTCCCCTCCCCACACACTCCCCTCCCCTCCCCTCCCCACACACTCTCCTCCCCTCCCACACACTCCCTCCTCCCCCCACACACTCCCCTCCCCACACACACTCTCCTCACCCTACACACATCTCCTCCCCTCCCCCACACACTTCTCTCCCCATCCCCCACACACACTCATACACACTCCCCTCCCCACCCCACACTCTCCCCCTCCCCCACACACTCCCTCCCCACACACACTCCCCTCCCCTCCCACACACACTCCCCTCCCCTCCCACACACACTCCCCTCCCCACACACACTCTCCCCACACACACTCTCCCCTCCCCTCCCCACACACTTCTCCCCTCCCCCACACACTCTCCCCTCCCCACACTCTCCCCTCCCCACACACTCCCTCCCCTCCCCCACACACTCTCCCCTCCCCCACACATCTCCCCCACTCCTCCCCTCCCCCACACTCCTCCCCTCCCCCACACACTCTCCCCTCCCCACTCTCCACCCCACTCTCCCCTCCCCTCCCACACTTCTCCTCCCTCCACACTCCCCCTCCCCACACACTCTCCCCTCCTCACACTCCCCTCCCCTCCCACACACTCCCCCTCCCCACACACTCTCCCTCCTCCAACACACTCCTCCCCTCCCCCACACACTCCCCTCCCCACCCCACACTCTCCCTCCCCACACACTCTCCCCTCTTCACACACTCTCCCCACACACTCCCCCTCCCCACACACTCCCCTCCCCCACACACTCCCCTCCCCACACACTCCTCCCCTCCCCCACACACTCTCCCCTCCCCACACTCTCCCTCCTCCCACACTCTCCCCACACACTCTCCCCCTCCACACTCTCCCCTCCCCCACACACTCCCCTCCCCACACACTCTCCCCCTCCCCTCCCACCCCACACTCTCCCCTCCCCACACACACTCCCCTCCCCACACTCCCCTCCCCTCCCCACACACTCCCCTCCCCCACACACACTCCCCGTCCCCACACACTCTCCCCTCCCCTCCCCCACACACTCCCCTCCACCCCACCCCCACACACACTCCCCTCCCCACACACTCCTCCCTCCCCCACACACACTCCTCCTCCCCCACACACACTCTCCCCCTCCCCCACACACTCTCACCGTCCCCCACACACTCTCCCCCTCCCCACACACTCTCCCCCTCCCCACACACTCCCTCTCCCCCACACACTCTCCCCCTCCTCCACACACTCTCCCCCTTCCCCACACACTCCCCCTTCCCCACACATTCTCCCCCTCCCCCCTCCCCCACACACTCTCCCCTCCCCCACACACACTCCCCCTCCCCCACACACTCTCCCCCTCCCCCCTCCCCCTCCCCCCTCCCCCCTCCCCCCTTCCCCCACACACTCTCCCCTCCCCCACACACTCTCCCTCCCCCACACACTCTCCCCCTCCCCCCTCCCCCACACACTCTCCCCCTCCCCCCCTCCCCCACACACTCTCCCCACCTCCCTCACACACACTCTCCACACCTCCCTCACACACACTCTCCACACCTCCCTCACACACACTCTCCACACCTCCCTCACACACACTCTCCACACCTCCCTCACACACACTCTCCACACCTCCCTCACACACACTCTCCACACCTCCCTCACACACTCTCTCCCTCCCCCAACACACTCTCCCCCTCCCCCACACACTCTTCCCCTCCCCCACACACTCTCCCCCTCCCCCACACACTCTCCCCCGCCCCCACACACACACCCCCGCCCCCACACACTCTCCCCCTCCCCCACACACACTCCCCCTCCCCCACACACACTCTCCCCTCCCCCACACACTCTCCCCCTCCCCCACACACTCTCCCCTCCCCCACACACACTCTCCCACCCCCGCACACTCTCCCCCACCCCCACACACCCTCCCCCCTCCCCCACACACTCTCCCCCTCCCCCACACACTCTCCCCCTCCCCCACACACTCTCCCCCTCCCCCACACACTCTCCCCTCCCCCACACACTCTCTCCCTCCCCCGCACACTCTCCCCCTCCCCACACACTCTCCCCCTCCCCCACACACTCTCCCCCTCCCCCACACACTCTCCCCCTCCTCCACACACTCTCCCCCTCCCCCCTCCCCAACACACTCTCCCCTCCCCCACTCACTCACCCCTCCCCCACACACTCTCCCCTCCCCCACACACTCTCCCCGCTTCTCCACACACTCTCCTCCCACACACTCCCCCTCCCCACACACTCTCCCTCTCCCCCCACCCCCAAACACTCTCTCCCTCCCCACACACTCCTCCTCCCCACACACTCTCCCCCTCCCCCACACACTCTCCCCCCTCTCCACACACTCCCTCCCCCACACACACTCTCCCCCTCCTCCACACACTCTCCCCCTCCCCCACACACTCCCCCTCCCCCACACACTCTCCCCCTCCTCCCTCCCCCACCCCCTCTCCCCCCCCTCCACACACTCCCCCTCCCCCACACACTATCCCCCTCCCCCCCACACACTCTCCCCTCCCCCCCACACACTCCCCGTCCCCCACACACTCTCCCCCTCCCCCCTCCCCCACACACTCTCCCCCTCCACCCCTCCCCCACACACACTCCCCCTCCCCCACACACACTCTCCACACCTCCCCCACACACTCTCCCCCACCCCCACACACACTCTCCCGTCCCCCACACACACTCCTCCTTCCCCCACACACACTCTCCCCCTCCCCCAAACACTCTCACCCTCCCCCACACACTCTCCCCCTCCCCCACACACTCTCCCCCTCCCCCACACACTCTCCCCCTCCCCCACACACTCTCCCCCTCCCCCACACACTCTCCCCCTCCCCCACACACTCTCCCCCCTCCCCCACACACTCTCCCCCTCCCCACACACTCTCCCCTCCCCCACACACACTCCCCCTTTCCCACACACTCTCCCCCTCCCCCACACACTCTCCCCCTCCACCTCACACTCTCCCCGTCCCCCACACACTCTCCCCCTCCCCCACACACTCTCCCCCTTCCCCACACACTCTCCCCCTCCCCCACACACTCTCCCCCTCCCCCACACACTCTCCCCCTTCCCCACACACTCTCCCCCCTCCCCCACACACTCTCCCCCTCCCCCACACACTCTCCCCCTCCCCCACACACTCTCCCCCTTTCTCACACACTCTCCCCCTCCCCCACACACTCTCCCCCTCACACTCTCCTCCTCCCCCTCCCCCACACACTCTCCCCCTCACACAGTCTACCCCTCCCCCACACACTCCCCCCTCCCCCACACACTCTCCCCCTCCCCCACACACTCTCCCCCACCCCCCCACACCCTCCCCCTCCTCCACACACTCCCCCCTCACTCCACACACTCTCCCCCCTCCCCCACACGCTCTCCCCCTCCCCCACACACTCTCCCCCTCCCCACACACTCTCCCCCTCCCCCACACACTCTCCCCCTCCCCCACACACTCTCCCCCTCCCCCACACACTCTCCCCCTCCCCCACACACTCTCCCTCTCCTCCACACACTCTTCCCCTCCCCCCCTCTCCCCTCCCCCACACACTCTCCCCCTCCCCCACACACTCTCCCCCTCCTCCACACACTCTCCCCCTCCCCCACACACTCCCCTTCCCCCCCACACTCTCCCTCTCCCCCCTCCCCCACACACTCTCCCCTCCCCCACACACTTCCCCCTCCCTCACACACTCTCCCCCTCCCTCACACACTCTCCCCATCCCCCACACTCTTCCCCTCCCCCACACACTCTCCCCCCTCCCCTAACACTTCAGGAGATAAAATGAAAACGGGAAAATAGCTGGAATATTTTCCTAGGATTTACCTGTGATGTTTCAAGAGTTTTGTTTCTGGCGGCCGGCGTCACAGCAGGCCTCTCTCTTGATGATTTGATCAACTAGGCTGTTGTTATTGGTGGCCCGCTGGCCCGCTGGCCCGCTGGCCCTCTAGTTAGTAGTATGTCGCTGATTACTTGTGTAATATACTTAGATAATCCAGCTTTGTTATAGGTAAGCTTCAAGGATAACTGTGACGTCATGAGCCCCTCACCTATGATAGCTGTGACGTCACAAGCCCCTCACCTGTGATAGCTGTGACGTCATGAGCCCCTCACCTATGATAGCTGTGACGTCACAAGCCCCTCACCTGTGATAGCTGTGACGTCATGAGCCCCTCACCTGTGATAGCTGTTACGTCATGAGCCCCTCACCTGTGATAGCTGTTACGTCATGAGCCCCTCACCTGTGATAGCTGTGACGTCATGAGCTCCTCACCTGTGATAGCTGTTACGTCATGAGCCCCTCACCTGTGATAGCTGTGACGTCATGAGCCCCTCACCTGTGATAGCTGTGACGTCACAAGCCCCTCACCTGTGATAGCTGTGACGTCATGAGCCCCTCACCTGTGATAGCTGTGACGTCAGGAGCCCCTCACCTGTGATAGCTGTGATAGCTGTGACGTCACGAGCCCCTCACCTGTGATAGCTGTTACGTCACGAGCCTCTCACCTGTGATAGCTGTTACGTCATGAGCCCCTCACCTGTGATAGCTGTTACGTCATGAGCCCCTCACCTGTGATAGCTGTGACGTCATGAGCTCCTCACCTGTGATAGCTGTGACGTCATGAGCCCCTCACCTGTGATAGCTGTGACGTCACGAGTCCCTCACCTGTGATAGCTGTTACGTCATGAGCCCCTCACCTGTGATAGCTGTGACGTCACGAGTCCCTCACCTGTGATAGCTGTGACGTCACGAGCCCCTCACCTGTGATAGCTGTTACGTCACGAGTCCCTCACCTGTGATAGCTGTTACGTCACGAGTCCCTCACCTGTGATAGCTGTTACGTCACGAGTCCCTCACCTGTGATAGCTGTGACGTCACGAGTCCCTCATCTGTGATAGCTGTTACGTCACGAGCCCCTCACCTGTGATAGCTGTTACGTCACGAGTCCCTCACCTGTGATAGCTGTGACGTCACGAGTCCCTCATCTGTGATAGCTGTTACGTCACGAGTCCCTCACCTGTGATAGCTGTGACGTCACGAGCCCCTCACCTGTGATAGCTGTTACGTCACGAGTCCCTCACCTGTGACAGCTGTTACGTCACGAGTCCCTCACCTGTGATAGCTGTTACGTCACGAGTCCCTCACCTGTGATAGCTGTTACGTCACGAGTCCCTCACCTGTGATAGCTGTTACGTCATGAGCCCCTCACCTGTGATAGCTGTGACGTCACGAGTCCCTCACCTGTGATAGCTGTGACGTCACGAGCCCCTCACCTGTGATAGCTGTTACGTCACGAGTCCCTCACCTGTGATAGCTGTGACGTCACGAGTCCCTCACCTGTGATAGCTGTTACGTCACGAGTCCCTCACCTGTGATAGCTGTTACGTCACGAGTCCCTCACCTGTGATAGCTGTTACGTCACGAGTCCCTCACCTGTGATAGCTGTGACGTC
>NC_091294.1:25674693-25677193 GCF_038502225.1 Cherax quadricarinatus | reverse complement strand
TTTGACCGACGGACATTTGACCGACGAACATTTGACCGACGGACAACAGACCGACGGACAACAGACCGACGGACAACAGACCGACGGACAACAGACCGACGGACAACAGACCGACGGGTAATTAGAAAAGGTTTGTTATTTGATGGCCTTTTTAATTTTATTTTAATTTCCTTTAATGTTTGTGAAACTTGTCATGATGAACGACACTTCTGCCATATATTCCGTCGGTGAAATGTCCGTCGGTAAAATGTCCATTCGGTCGAATGTTCTTCGGTGAAATGTCCGTCGTCGTAGTGTCTGTTGGCCAAATGTTCCGGAGCCAATCATTATTATAATTATCACTAGATAGATCAAGTGACATTATTACTCCCAGGTCTTTCACTTTATGGGTTGACCCTCTCGTGTTTTGTGTGTCGTTCCTCTACTAAGTTCCTCATTCTTCTCATATCTAAACAAGAGGAATTCGTTGTCATGGAACATCGTGTCATTTTTCTACCGCTTATTGGAAGACTCTGTTTATATCTCTTTGTTTATTTTTCAGTGTCCTCTGCTGAGGTGACTTCCACACTACGTGTAGATCCCGCCACCAGAACCAGACACACCAGTACAACCTTCTGTCTGGTGCTGGTGTTGATCTGTGTGTGTACTCAATTGTACTCGCCTAGTTGTGTTTGCAGGGGTCGATTCATAGCTCCTGGCCCCGCCTCTTCACTGGTCGTGTGTGTGTGTGTGTGTGTGTGTGTGTGTGTGTGTTAGGGTTTTTGGTATTGTGAGCCACCCACAGCACTCGCTCATTCCGGGTATGTGGAGCCTCAGGTACCCGAAGTTAGGGTACACGCAGCTACAGGTACCTGGAGCACTGGGTATCTAAGCTACATATATCTAAGGTTCCTAATACCTCGAACTTCGAATATTCGGATTTATGAACATCCAGAGTTCTATGTATAAGATTTTTCAGAGACAGCCAGCTCCGGACACCCGAAGTTCAGGGTAACCAAAGTTCTGGACACCCGCAGTTCATGGTAACCGAAATTCCGGACACCCAGAGCTTCGGGTATCCAACGCTCCAGACACTGAGAACTTCAGATGCCTGAAACGGCTGATGTGTGTATGTTGCCGGATGTGTTAACACTATGGCACCTCTCTGGTGCCTGAGCCACCCATCCAGTCACTGGGCAGAGTTACCCAGGCTTAACCAGCCTGAGCGAGCAGCATCCACTACAGTAACTTCAGTGGCTGGTGTATCAACGTTGGTTGTATTTCTTCTGAATTGCTGACCATGATATGAATATTATTAGCATAAAATATACATGTGTATAGCGCCTTGTACCTCGCTCCTCAGCCAAGTATTATACACCACTCACACATTAGTGTGTCACTCTTAATGTGTATGTTGTGTGTGTGTGTGTGTGTGTGTGTGTGTGTGTGTGTGTGTGTGTGTGTGTGTGTGTGTGTGTGTGTGTGTGTGTGTGTGTGTGTGTGTGTGTGTGTGTGTGTGTGTGTGTGTGTGTGTGTGTGTGTGTGTGTGTGTGTGTGTGTGTATGTGTGTGTGTGTGTTTGTGTGTGTGTATGTGTGTGTGTGTGTGTGTGTGTGTGTGTGTGTGTGTGTGTGTGTGTGTGTACTCACCTATTTGTACTCACCTATTTGTGGTTGCAGGGGTCGATTCCTAGCTCCTGGCCCCGCCTCTTCACCGGTTGCTACTAGGCCCTCTCTCTCCCCGCTCCATGAGCTTTATCAAACCTCGTCTTAAAACTGTGTATGGTTCCTGCCTCCACTACGTCATTTTCTAGGCTATTCCACTGCCTTACAACTCTATGACTGAAGAAATACTTCCTACTATCTCTCTGACTCATTTGTGTCTTCAGCTTCCAATTGTGGCCTCTTGTTTCTGTGTCCCCTCCCTGGAACATCCTGTCTTTGTCCACCTTGTCTATTCCACGCAGTATTTTATATGTCGTTATCCTGTCTCCCCTGACCCTCCTGTCCTCCAGTGTGGTCAGGCCGATTTCCCTTAATCTTTCCTCATAGGACATTCCCCTTAGCTCTGGAACTAACCTTGTCGCAAACCTTTGTACTTTCTCTAGTTTCTTGACGTGCTTTATCAAGTGCGGGTTCCAAACAGGTGCTGCATACTCCAGTATGGGCCTGACATACACGGTGTACAGTGTCTTGAATGATTCCTTACTAAGGTATCGGAATGCTGTTCTCAGGTTTGCCAGGCGCCCATATGCTGCAGCAGTTATCTGTTTGATGTGTGCTTCCGGAGACATGCTCGGTGTTATACTCACCCCAAGATCTTTCTCCTTGAGTGAGGTTTGCAGTCTTTGGCCACCTAGCCTATACTCTGTCTGTGGTCTTCTGTGCCCTTCCCCTATCTTCATGACTTTGCATTTGGCAGGATTAAATTCGAGAAGCCATTTGCTGGACCAGGTGTCCAGTCTGTCCAGGTCTCTTTGAAGTCCTGCCTGGTCCTCATCAGATTTAATTCTCCTCATTAAC
>NC_091294.1:25662193-25669693 GCF_038502225.1 Cherax quadricarinatus | reverse complement strand
CCAGTACCTAACATTCACCCTCCAGTACCTAACACTCACCCTCCAGTACCTAACATTCACCCTTCAGTACCTAACACTCACCCTCCAGTACCTAACATTCACCCTCCAGTACCTAACATTCACCCTCCAGTACCTAACATTCACCCTCCAGTACCTAACATTCACCCTCCAGTACCTAACATTCACCCTCCAGTACCTAATATTCACCCTGCAGTACCTAACATTCACCCGCCAGTACCTAACATTCACCCGCCAGCACCTAACATTCACCCTCCAGTACCTAACATTCACCCGCCAGCACCTAACATTCACCCTACAGTACCTAACATTCACCCTCCAGTAATTAACATTCACCCTCCAGCACCTAATATTCACCCGCCAGCACCTAACACTCACCCTCCAGTACCTAACATTCACCCGCCAGCACCTAACATTCACCCTACAGTACCTAACATTCACCCTCCAGTACCTAACATTCACCCTCCAGCACCTAACATTCACCCTCCAGTACCTAACATTCACTCTACAGTACCTAACATTCACTCTCCAGTGCCTAATATTCACCCTCCAGCACCTAACATTCACCCTCCAGCACCTAACATTCACCCTCCAGCACCTAACATTCACCCTCCAGCACCTAACATTCACCCTCCAGTACCTAGCATTCACCCTCCAGTGCCTAATATTCACCCTCCAACACCTAACATTCACCCGCCAGCACCTAGCATTCACCCTCCAGCACCTAACATTTACTCTCCAGCACCTAACATTCACCCTCCAGTACCTAACATTCACCCGCCAGCACCTAACATTCACCCTCCAGCACCTAACATTAACCATCCAGTACCTAACATTCACCCTCCAGCACCTAACATTTACCCTCCGGTACCTAACATTCACTCTCCAGTACCTAATATCCACCCTCCAGCACCTAACATTCACCCGCCAGCACCTAACATTTACCCTCCGGTACCTAATATTCACCCTCCAGTACCTAATATTCACCCTCCAGCACCTAACGTTCACCCTCCAGTACCTAACATTCACTCTCCAGTACCTAACATTCACCCTCCAGCACCTAACATTCACCCGCCAGCACCTAACATTCACCCTCCAGCACTACCATTCACCCTCCAGTACCTAATATTCACCCTCAAGCACCTAACATTCACCTGCCAGCACCTAACATTCACCCTCCAGTACCTAACATTCACTCTCCAGTACCTAACATTCAGCCTCCCGCATCTAACATTCACCCGCCAGCACCTAACATTCACCATCCAGTACCTAATATTCTCCCTCCAGTGCCTAATATTCACCCTGCTGCACCTAACATTCACCCGCCAACACCTAACATTCACCCTCCAGTACCTAACATTCACCCTCCAGTACTTAACATTCACCCTCCAGCACCTAACATTCTCCCGCCAGCACCTAACATTCACCCTCCAGTACCTAACATTCACTCTCCAGTACCTAACATTCACCATCCAGCACCTAACATTCTCCCGCCAGCACCTAACATTCACCCTCCAGTACCTAATATTCACCCTCCAGCACCTGACATTCACCCGCCAGCACCTAACATTCACCCTCCAGCACCAAACGTTCACCCTCCAGTACCTAACATTCACCCTCCAGTGCCTAATATTCCCCCTCCAGCACCTAACATTCACCCGCCAGCACCTAACATTCACTCTCCAGTGCCTAACATTCACCCTCCAGCACCTAACATTCACCCGCCAGCACCTAACATTCACCCTCCAGCACTACCGTTCACCCTCCAGTACCTAACATTCACCCTCCAGCACCTAACATTCACCCACCAGCACCTAACATTCACCCTCCAGTACCTAACATTCACCCTCCAGAACCTAACATTCACCCTCCAGTACCTAACATTCACCCTCCAGTACCTAACATTCACTCTCCAGTACCTAACATTCACCCTCCAGCACCTAACATTCACCCTCCAGCACCTAACATTCACCCTTCAGCACCTGGCATTCTCTCTCCAGCACCTAAATTCACCCTCCAATACCTAACATTCACCCTCCAGTACCTAACATTCACCCTCCAGTACCTAACATTCACCCTCCAGAACCTAGCATTCACTCTCCAGCACCTAACATTCACCCGCCAGCACCTAACATTCACCCTCCGGTACCTATCATTCACTCTCCAGTACCTAATATTCACCATCCAGCACCTAACATTCACCCGTCAGCACCTAACATTCACCCTCCAGTACCTAATATTCACCCTCCAGTACCTAATATTCACCCTCCAGCACCTGACATTCACCCGCCAGCACCATACATTCACCCTCCAGCACCAAACGTTCACCCTCCAGTACCTAACATTCACTCTCCAGTGCCTAACATTCACCCTCCAGCACCTATCATTCACCCGCCAGCACCTAACATTCACTCTCCAGTGCCTAACATTCACCCGCCAGCACCTAACATTCACCCTCCAGCACTACCATTCACCCTCCAGTACCTAACATTCACCCTCCAGCACCTAACATTCACCTGCAACCACCTAACATTCACCCTCCAGTACCTAACATTCACCCTCCAGAACCTAACATTCACCCTCCAGCACCTAACATTCACCCTCCAGCACCTAACATTCACCCTCCAGTACCTAACATTCACCCTCCAGTACCTAACATTCACCCTCCAGTACCTAACATTCACCTTCCAGCACCTAACATTCACCCTCCAGTACCTAACATTCACTCTCCAGTACCTAACATTCACCCTTCAGCACCTGGCATTCACTCTCCAGCACCTAAATTCACCCTCCAATACCTAACATTCACCCTCCAGTACCTAACATTCACCCTCCAGAACCTAACATTCACCCTCAAGCACCTAACATTCTCCCTCCATAACCTAACATTCACCCTCTAGTACCAAACATTCACCCTCCAGTACCTAACATTCACCCTCCAGTACCAAACATTCACCCTCCAGCACCTAACATTCACCCTCCAGCACCTAACATTCACCCTCCAGTACCTAACATTCACCCTCCAGTACCTAACATTCACCCTCCAGAACCTAACATTCACCCTCCAGCACCTAACACTCTCCCTCCAGAACCTAACATTCACCCTCCAGTACCTAACATTCACCCTCCAGTACCTAACATTCACCCTCCAGTACCAAACATTCACCCTCCAGCACCTACCATTCACCCTCCAGCGCCTAACATTCACCCTCCAGCACCTAACATTCACCCTCTAGTACCTAACATTCACCCTCCAGTACCTAATATTCACCCTCCAGTACCTAACATTCACCCTCCAGTACCTAACATTCACCCTCCAGTACCTAACATTCACCCTCCAGTACCTAACATTCACCCTCCAGTACCAAACATTCACCCTCCAGCACCTACCATTCACCCTCCAGCACCTAACATTCACCCTCCAGCGCCTAACATTCACCCTCCAGCACCTAACATTCACCCTCTAGTACCTAACATTCACCCTCCAGTACCTAACATTCACCCTCCAGCACCTAACATTCACCCTCCAGTACCTAACATTCACCCTCCAGTACCCAACGTTCACCCTCCAGTACCTAACATTCACCCTCCAGTACCAAACATTCACCCTCTAGCACCTACCATTCACCCTCCAGCACCTAACATTCACCCTCCAGCACCTAACATTCACCCTCTAGTACCTAACATTCACCCTCCAGTACCTAACATTCTCCCTCCAATACCTAACATTCACCTTCCATTATCTAACATTCACCCTGCAATAACAAACATTCACCCTCTAGATCCTAATATTCACCCTCCAGTACCTAACATTCACCCTCCAGTACCTAACATTCACCCTCCAACACCTAACATTCACCCTCCAGCACCTAACACTCACCCACCAACACCTAACATTCATCTTCCAGGACCTAACATTTACCCTCCAGTACCCAACATTCACCCTCCGGTACCGAGGACTCATCCTCCAGTACCTAACATTCACTCTCCAGTACCTAACATTCACCCTGAGTAATACATCATACTTACAAACAAGGGTGTATGGAAGGTGTATAAAGTTAGCTGGGAGAGGTTAGACTACCGTACTTCATACCTAGCAAGTGTGTGTGTTGTCAGCCACGTACCAGCTGGCTGCTGACTGACACTCCTCCCTGTGTCAGTATTCAATTGAAAACATAAACAAAACGTGTTTTTATGGTGCCTGTGTGTGTGTGTGTGTGTGTGTGTGTGTGTGTGTGTGTGTGTGTGTGTGTGTGTGTGTGTGTGTGTGTGTGTGTGTGTATACTCACCTAGTTGTAGTTGCAGAGGTTGAGTCAGAGCTCCTGGCCCCGCCTCTTCACTGGACGTTATTAGGTCACTCTTCCTGCTCCATGAACTTTATCATGCCTCTTCTTAAAGCTATGTATGGATCCTGCCTCCCCTACATCACTTCCCAGACTATTCCACTTTCTGACAACTGTGTGACTGAAGAAATTCTTCCTAACATCCCTGTGATTCATCTGAATCTTCAACTTCCAATTGTGACCCTTTGTTGCTGGAACATCCTGTCTCTGTCCACTTTGTCAATTCCTCTCAGTATTTTGTATGCCGTTATCACATCCGCTCTATCTCTCCTGTCCTCCAGTGTCATCAGGTCGATTTCCCTTAACCTCTCCTCGTAGGACATGCCCTTAGCTCCTGGACTATTCTTGTTGCAAACCTTTTGCACCTTCTCTAATTTCCGTACGTGCTTGGTTAGGTGTGGGTTCCAAACTGGTGCTGCATACTCCAATATAGACCTGACATACACAGTGTACAGGGTCCTGAGCGATTCCTTATTGAGATGTCGGAATGCTATTCTTAGGTTTCCTAGGCGCTCATATGCTGCAGGAGATGTGCCCAGTGTTATACTCACCCAAAGATCCTTTTCCTAGAGTGAGGCTTGTAGTCTCTGCCTCCCCCCTAGACTGTACTCCGTCTGCGGTCTTCTTTGCCCTTCCCCAATCTTCATGACTTTGCACTTGGTGGGATTGAACTCCAGGAGCCAATTGCTGGACCAAGTCTGCAGCCAGTCCAGATCCCTTTGTAGTTCTGCCTGGTCTTGGTTCGATTGAATTCTTCTCACCAACTTCACATCATCTGCAAACAGGGACACTTCGGAGTCTATTCCTTCCGTCATGTCGTTCACAAATACCAGAAACAGAACTGGTCCCTGTGGGACCCCGCTGGTCACATGCGCCCACTCTAACACCTCGCCACGTGCCATGACTCGCTGTTGTCTTCCTGACAAGTATTCCCTGATCCATTGTAGTGCCTTCCCTTTTATCCCTGCTTGGTCCTCTAGCTTTTGCACTAATCTCATGTGTGGAACTGTGTCAAACGCCTTCTTGCATTCCAAGAAAATGCAATCCACCCACCCCTCTCTCTCTCTTGTCTTACTGCTGTCACCATGTCATAGAACTCCAGTAAGTTTGTGACACAGGATTTCCCGTCCCTGAAACCATGTTGGCTGCTGTTGATGAGATCATTCCTTTCTAGGTGTTCCACCACTCTTCTGATAATCTTCTCAATGACTTTGCCTACTATATATGTCAGTGACACTGGTCTGTAGTTTAGTGCTTCATGTCTGTCTCTTTTTTTAAAGATTGGGACCACATTTGCTGTCTTCCATGTGTCAGGCAATCTCCCTGTTTTGATAGATGTATTGAATATTGTTGTTAGGGGAACACATAGCGCCTCTTCTCCCTCTCTCTAGACCCATGGAGAGATGTTATCTGGCCCCATTGCCTTTGAGATATCTAGCTCACTGAGAAGCCTCTTCACTTCTTCCTCGTTTGTGTGTACTGTGTCCAGCACTTGGTGGTGTACTCCACCTCTCTGTCTTTTTGGAGCCCCTTCTGTCTCTTCTGTGAACACTTCTTTGAATCTCTTGCTGAGTTCCTCACATTCTTCACCATATTTCTTGCTGTCTCTTCTCCTTCCTTCCTTAGTCTGATTACCTGGTCCTTGACTGTTGTTTTCCTCCTGATGTGGCTGTATAACAGCTTTGGGTCAGATTTGGCTTTCACTGCTATGTCGTTTTCATATTGTCGTTGGGCCTCCCTTCTTATTTTTGCATATTCATTTCTTGCTCTACGACTACTCTCCTTATTCTCCTGGGTCCTTTGCCTTCTATACTTCTTCCATTCCCTAGCACACTTTGTTTTTGCCTCCCTGCACCTTTGGGTGAACCATGGGCTCATCCTGGCTTTTTCATTATTCCTGTTTCCCTTGGGTACAAACCTCTCCTCAGCCTCCATGCACATTGTTGCTACATATTCCATCATCTCATCAACTGACTTTCTTGTCAGTTCTCTGTCCCACTGAACCCCATTCAGGAAGTTCCTCATTCCCGTGTAGTCCCCTTTCTTGTAGTTTGGCTTCATTCGCCCTGGCCTTTCTGATTCCCCCTCCACTTGTAGATCTGCTGTGAATTCGAAGCTTAAATCACATGATCGCTGGCACCATAGGGTCTTTCATATATGATGTCCTCAATATCTGCACTACTCAAGGTGAATACTAGGTCCACTCTTGCTGGTTCATCCTCTCCTCTCTCTCTTGTAGTGTCCCTTACATGTTAGTACATGAAGTTTTCCAGTACCACCTCCATCATCTTAGCCCTCCATGTATCTTGGCCTCCATATGGCTCCAAGTTCTCCCAATCGATTTCTTTGTGGTTAAAGTCGCCCATGATCAGGAGCTTTGCCCTGCATGCATGAGCTTTTCTGGCCACTGCAGCCAGTGTGTCAACCATCGCTCTATTGCTCTCATCATACTCTTGCCTTGGCCTCCTGCTGTTCTGTGGTGGGTTATACATCATTGCAATTACCACTTTGGGACCTCCAGAGTGAAGCGCTCTCGCTATGTAATAGCTTGCTTCTCCGCTATCTCCTCTCTCCAGCTCATCAAAATTCCATCGGTTTTTGATCAGCAGTGCCACTCCTCCACCCCCCTGTTCCCTCTGTCTTTCCTCAGGAACTGGTATCCCATTGGAAAGATGGCATCTGTTTTCATACCTGTAAGCTTGGTTTCTGTGAGAGCTATGATGTCCAGTGATGCCTCTTTGACTCTTTCGTTCCACTCCTCCCACTTATTTGTTATTCCATCAGCATTTGTGTACCATACCTTCAGTTTTCTCTCCAAAACTGTGGTTTGGGGGGCCTGTGAGGGTGAGAGACCTGGTAGCATACTGTGGGATTCAATAGCTGGGTGTTGGGTGGAAGCTGTGAGTATGGTTGTGTTGGGATGGTGTGATAGGTTGTGGGGTTCTGAGGATGGTTTTGTGTGAGTTTGCCCTTGCTGCTCTGTCCAGCTCTGATTGACCTCTGCTGGTTCATTCCTTGTCTCCCTTCCTATCTCCTTTCACTTTTTTTTCCTCTCCCTCAGCTGCTGTCATTCTGCTTGTGTTCTGTCTCTGTCTAGGAACACCCTCTTGTACTCTGCCGAGTATTTCAACCGTGGTTT